>NW_009696457.1:0-12422 GCF_000703405.1 Apaloderma vittatum | reverse complement strand
TCAAAGCCTCCTGGGTGATGCCTGCCCGTGGCTGAATTTGTCAGCTAAAATAATCACCTGGCTGTCACCAAGAGCAACACAGGTAGGGCAAAGGGCTTGTTCCCAATACGCATGCTTTCAGTCGATATGGTAAACAGCTGACATATGGTAATTTTCAAGGGGCTGACATGCTGCAGCAATTATAAAAAGGCTGACACTCAGCTGAAAGAGCTGACAGTTGGAAGTTACGCCCTAGCACAAAAGAGGAAAAATGAAAGCGAAATGTGACTGAACTGTTGTCTTGCATGCTCGTGTTTTGTTGACAAATGTATTTGTAGGTAGGAGAATTTGGCCCTCTCTTAAGAATGTCACCATTGGTTGCTGATGAAAAAGCAACCTGAATCTATTACAGATGTATTACTGATGCTCCTGCAAGAGCGAGAGGACAAAGCATTCTGCTCTTACAAATGTGTTTTGCAGGCTAAGGCTCTAATATCGATAGAAACATTTGACATGGTTACACATCTCTTCTACGTGCAAAAAATAGACTATCCAAAAGCCGAAATATTGCATTATAATGAAATACTCCTTTAAATATATCACCCTAGAAAAACATGTTTGCTGATGGTTTCAACTTTAAAATATGTTTTCTTTTTAATGTGCTACAAACAGTGGTTCACTTATTACACTAGCACCTTATATGATCTACTACCAAAAATATATGTGTTAGATATGCCACCCCCAGCACATTCATTTTAATGAGCTCTAAAACTGTTTTTGATATAGTAAGAAATACAATTTTACACTGTTGAAATACTATACTTAGTGCTACATGAACATATAATTACACATTTCACTGTAGTAGAAGTGTCTAAATACACAGAGAGATGGTGCTTTCCCCTCTAGAGCTCCAAAATGCAACATGTGCTTCTGCAAGTGTGCACATCTGACTGTGAGACTGCAGTGAGTAATGTTATTTAGAGTTGCATTCGTTTCATACAATTGCCAGTAACTTAGATAAACTTCTGGAGTTTGAGTGCATCTGAAAACCCTGTGTAGATGCAATTTCATTTTTAAAAGCTTCAAAGCATTCTCTGGCACAGAATCATACATTAATGCAGTGGAAGATGTACAGCATTCCCCAGTTCCAGGGCAGGATCATTCCTAATCCCAAACAAAATCTCATCAAGGGGGTTTCTGTTTTTTGTGTGGAATGGAGTAACATTTGGACTATGTACGTTCAGGAAAAGTTTTATTTTAACAAACTTTAAACCCCCAGGTTTATTTCAAAACATGGCCTGTCTGTGTTCCTTCCTTCTTGTCCACATGTGAAGATTATTCCCAAAATTATACTGGGCAGTTCTCTTCCAACCTTGAGGAGTTTAATGCACAGAAGTGAGTTTTAATTTCCCATTCATGATATAGCTTGTCCTCCTAGATGTGTAAATACTAATCCACCCTCCTCTGCATTATTCTGAACATTCTGTACCTGTCCACTCCCTCCTGCACAGTTTCTGCTCAGACCAAGTGTTACTTGGTCATAAGCCATTGCAAGAAGGTAAAATATAACATGTCTGTGAAAAAGTGGTGAACTTCCCTTGCCAGTACGATAGAAAATTTGTACTTAGCCTACTATGAGGTCAAAAACCTACTATGGGGTTAAAAATGTTGTTAGCATGTAAGAAGCACTTTTCCAAACTCTGTGTTTTTTTAATTTGTTAACTCCTGACCCTTGCACATCTGGGCTGATGCTAAACTGCTAAAGCTGCTGTCAGAGAGATAAGGTAATACTCATGTCAAGGGTGCGGTCTCTGTGCTCTGTTCCTGACCCCACAGGAATGCGCTGCTTTGGGAGGAGATCAGGAAAGGGGACAGTAACAGACCACAGCTCTGAGGTGATGCTCTGTGCCCCACTGAAGCCAGTTCTGCACCGCACCCAGCACCGCCTGGCAACACACACCACCTGAGGAGTATTTTACCTGTAGTGATGTGCCCCAGGTACTTCAGATCAAGCAGTGGCCTGCCATACAAGCAGGTCCAATTCCCTCACACTTGCTAACAGAGGAAGATGGACAAACTGCCTTGTTCGTCTTTTCCTTAACTTTGCACATAAAACTTGTCACTAGATCCCATGGCCGCATTATGTGTGAGCTTTATTATTCTCGTCCAACTGTTGCACTTATGTTTCTCTCCCATTATTTCATGCACCATTATAATACAACAAATCTTGGCTGGAAGGAAAACTTAGTATTTTCTGCTTTTACTCTTCATGAAGCATATACTTCTGTGCACAGAGTAGCGTGGTGCATTTTTGTACTTATTTGGTACCTCATCTTTTAAATTCTCTGCAATGATCTTCACATCACTTTTCAGAGGGCCTTATCCTCATTGCTGAAATCCTACATTCCTCCTCACAGTCTTGTGGATAGCTGTGACAGTCTCTGCCATAGCATTAATACGGAACTCATGATGTACGACAAGGCAAAGACCACGATGCATGCTGAGACTATTGGTACCACAGAACTGTGTGCCAACCGGTGCGACTTCATTGTCTTGTCTTTAAAATGGCAAAAATTCTACCCATGACAGATTCATCTACAATTGTCCTTTCCGTACACGAGAAACAGGTCACCTGTATCTGCAAATAAGAGTCTAATGCCTTAGGTACCTGTTAGCTGTTGTATCGTGTTTTCCTGCTCCTAGTTCTTAACAATAACATGCAGTCCACAATACATAAGCACCTGTTATCTGTGGTTATCTGATTTTAATGGCTCCAATCTCTTCCAGTTATTACCATTAAATATAGATGTATGAATAAGAGGGGTCATGATATGATCATAGGTAACATGCAGAGAGACTTGTGAAATGTAGACTGGCATTGCAGAACAACATCTTTACACGGGCTTTGCCTGTACGTGCAGATAACAGAGGCATTACAGGCAGTTCCAAGTTGCCAGGAATAAAACCACAGTCCATGGGATAGTGTGAGCTAATGGATAGTCTGCTGTGAAGATGTAAGTCTAACTCCAAAGTAGCAGTTAGGTTTGTGACTGTATTACTTGACCAGTTAGTAAGAAAGACCTTAGTAACTGTTCTGCACGCAACAGCATGCAAAAGGCTATGACTGAAACACCAGCTAAAGAGAGAAGGTTGGTCTTACCAACAGGCAGAACGTGCACAGCAGAGACCAGACCACGCAGAGAAGCCAGAGCCTTGTTTTTGCCCTGAGCAATGGTTCCCAGCACTGGGTGTTTCCAGTTCTGATGCAGATGTGGCTGATCATCTCATGACAATCCTGTGGTACGTCCCTTCCTTTAAAGGTTTCCCAAGCCACATTAATCCTGATCACCTCTGACTCTCCAGCCTCCACATGGCTACTCTTAGAATTGGTTCATTGTTTATTTATCTTCCGCAAAGGATGTGTCCTTTTGACAATTCCAGAAGTGGCACATTAGGTCCCCATTTTAAGGTCTATCAAGGCAGTGCTTCATGCCAGACCGCAATAGCAAGTGACAGTAAGGTCCTACCGCATTAGGCACGAGAGAGGCAGTTAAAATCGGGTTTAGGATGAATGTCCAACCTCTTGTTAATGCCTTGTTCCTCCTGGTCTGTTGAAAACCTATACGGCTTTCCTTCCCATCAAGCTTCCTGGTTTTCTCCCTCCTCCCTCTGGAAACATATTAATGGCCTCCTCCAAACTGTTTAAAAAAAAATAAATCCCCAAGTGCATGACAGGCACACTTAAATTGCACACACTGTGCATCTGTGGATGGCTGTCTTTGAGGTCATGCCAGCAAACTCAACATTTCCCTGCATCCATCTCAACAGCCACCTGACACGGGTGTGTCATTTCCCATGTCACACCGCCTGTCCGTGGATGTAGAGGACAGTGTGGGTGGTGACTGCTCTGCTGAAAGCACAAGTCAGTTCATCACTTGGAGACTTCAGCATGTCTCCCTGACACAGTAAGGTTGAAACATGCTTCCAGTTATAAATCAGCTCAAACAGATGCACACAGACATTCTCATTTTCTAAAAGTGGACTGATCTTCCTGAAATCACTTACAAGGGAAAATTTAGTCATAAGAGCACATCATATGAGAATCATGGGAGAAATAAGACAGGACAAAAAATGGGGACTGTTTACCTTTGGAGATCTTTGGGAATATCCTTTGTAGCCCGTCATATCTCAGACCCAATTAATCTAAATATTATTGTATCTGTTGGATTTGGCAAGGGCTCACTGTTGCCTTTTATTAGACACGAGGCAATAGGTGTGAGAGGGTGTGCCAATTAATTATTAAAAGTGGCCTTCACTTATTTTCAAAGTCTGCACGTCCTCGAAGTACACTCAATAAAGTTAACAAGGCATTTTGTGAACTCTGTGAGATTCTGTTGTGTGCTTCCTTAACTCCACATGGACACAATACACACTCCATAAAGCTCTTTCTTCTCCAAATACAAACACTGCAAACTCCTTTCTTCCAGTCCTACTCTGAAATTGCTGTTTCCAATTAGCTTTCTTGCAAGGACTCCCTCTCTGCCCTCCGTGCCACTCCCTTTCACTCTAAATTCATCTTAAGAGCAGAAGTTATTTACATCCTATCCTCACATAACATGCTCACCTGCCCATCTGTGAGGACCTGGAGCTATTCTTCCTGTGTTATGGCTAATCCATACGGTAACTACCTCAAGGCAATAACGAACTCTTTTTGAATTCTCTGCAAAGCACAATGCGTATTTATTATACCATAGCTAATATCAAATTGTTACTAAATATAACAACTGCAACAATTATCTTCAGGAGATGTTAGCCCTTTAACTCCATTTCCACAAAGACTTATCTTGAGCATCTAAGTTTGGATCCAAAATAAGAGATTTTCTGCTATGGTCTCCTAGAAAAGAATACAGGCTCAGTAATAACCTCAGTGAGACAACCATCGTTCGCTAATAACGAAGAAGAGGTGCTTGAGGCACCTGTTGAAACCAATTAACACAGACCCTATGCTAACAGAACAGGCATAGGACCCACACTGTTGTGTCTTCATTCTCTAATTAATGATAAAAGCCCTTTGTAGATGGTCTAAAACTATATGGGGAAATATTGGTTTTATTTCCCTGCAGCATTTTCAGCTGTTGATCACATTATCACTTGGAACAACTTGCGTAGAATATCTTTTGGAGAGAATAAACTCTGCAACTAGAGGCCAAGTGTTCAATGGAATGAACTCCGAAGCCCAGGAACAGTAAGTATATTAACCAAGCTTTGGGGCTTGGGACTGTAATTTTTATTCACTCAACACTTGTTTTTTTAGTCAAGGAAACTATTCCTATTCTGCCTGTATAACAAGATTGGTCTCCACTTAATAGAATGTATAATGAAAATAACAGCTGTATATAAACACATGGCAGAAGCCATTAGGCATGGAAGAATTACTCTTTTTCTAGTAAATCATGGCTGTCTAACAGATTTTATACATGGCTGTCCGTATCCATACTACGAGCCAAGTTGTGTCTTGTTTTATCCCAGTTAAGATGCGCTGGTTACTATAGTTCCTGGAACAATTCATTTTCCCCTTATAGCTCCGAATGAGATGTGGGTAAATGGAACCAAACAAAAGTTTCTGTTATAGACAGAGAATTCCAGAGCCATGGAAAATGGATGAGAAGTAAGGAAGGAAACTATTGCAGAATACTTAATACCTTTCAGATCTGTCCTTCTTTCTTCTACATGTTTGAACACTGCATTAGAACCTGACCTGAGCACTACTTTTATGGAAATTATCAGTGCTCCTGTTGTTGTTTTTCGTATTTACAGCTGCAGTCCCATTTTCTTTACTATTTGAGTATTTTCTGAGACAGGTTGTTAAAAAGTAATAACTCTGCTGAGACTGTGCAACTTTCTATACCCTTACCGGATAATTATTACCAGCTGCTAGTCAGTACAGAAATCCACCTAGCACAAGCTGATGGGAAATAATCCCAGTCCCTAAGTGAGCTGCATTGCTACAGTCCGGAAGAGAACAACCAAACACAGAACCAGACAAAAACCGAACCGCTTCACACATCAGTAACTACACTTCCCTCTTAGCTTCGAGCAATTAAGTAAACCTTAACCTCAGTATAGTAAAAATTACTGTGCCATAGGGGTGCAGCAAGACACAGTAAGCTTTTACCATAGATAGAGACGGTCTAAAAACACTGCGAGCATCTAGCAAAACATTGGGAATGGCGTGCAACAACACGGGTATTGTTCTTTGCTAGCTTCATTGATTACCCATTGTTTGAAGCCTCAGATTGGTTACAAGCTGGCACTCTCCCCTTGGCCAGGAATTCCGGCGAACGCTGGGCCTTTGCGAACACACTCTCCGTAAGTGGGAAGGCCAGGCCGCGCACTGGCCAAGTGCTGGGCTGTCACCAGCAGCTCTGAACAGGGCGGCTTTCCAGTCGCAGCACACAGGCACGAACACATACCACTACATCTGAGTCAAGGCAATGTCCCAACTGCTCAAGAGGAGATAACAAAGCCCTTTTCAGTGGTGCATCTCCCTCCAAGGAGGAATCCTCGCAACCCTTCTGCAGCCAAGATGAATTTGCCTTTAGCCAGAGAGCCAGTTCTGTGTCTTCAGCATTCACAATTTGTGGTTGTGTTTCCAATGACTCAAGAGTGTTGTTTAGCTCCCACCCATGATGTTCATTGTTTATGTCCCTGGATTTGTTAACTAATCAACTACATATGCACTTAATTTCACTTTGTAATAACTCTAAATAGTACTGACTTTTCATGAAATCTCTGCATTACAATGAGTATTTCCATGCTTACCCCAGGAACCAGTCAGAGTGCGATCAGCTTTTCAAGCTTCATCCACTTATTGATCAGTTGGTTGAAAAATATAAACAGCTGTTTGCTCTTTGCCAAAACATTTCTCGTGCAATTTATTTACGGGGAGAACTATTTTAAACAGTGTACTCTTCTTTCAGAAGTCTCAATATTGGGTAAGATTTTAAAGAATCGTTCATACACACTATCATGTATGTTGTTTTAGTACAGACACAAGGCAAAGGACTGAGGTTGATTCCTCTCTGTCCAACTTCATGCTTTAACGCTAACATAAAACCAGTGCTGGATTACAGACTCTCAATATACCACCTGCAAATAAACACATTTTAAATAGGTATTTACTTCAGGTAAGATATTTTCCAATATCAGTAAAAGGAATTCCTGGACTATAATACAAAAAAGTAATTTTGGACCTATGAAAAGGATAAGGCTTGATTCCCAATATCTCTTCCCCTTACAGATTCTCTGATGTCTAATAAAATATGAGTTTATTAGTTTTGCCTTCAGCTGAGCTACTAACAGTTTCGTTCTCTATTCTTCTCATCTGCTTATTTTTGTAATAAATGCACAATCCCAGGTTCATCTAAGGACTCTCTCACTAGGAGGCAAGAGAAGTGTGAGAGACAGAGTACATCAAATGCATGGAAATGTAGGAGTAAACCTGCCTGCACAGTAAGGCTTTCAGTTCACACTGAATTTCCAGGTTTTGGTGTCTTTTTTTAATCTTAATTTTTTATTTACTCTCCTCAAGGCAGATGGCCCTCGGGCCTTGCTCACTGCAACAGGTTAACAGCATGGGACTACAATGGCAACAATACAAGCCACTGAAACCTCCGTTCCAGAGGCGCCTGCCAGGCACCATGGCTCCGGGCAGCTGTTCCAGGTGTTGGGAAGCCTCCCCCTGCTGCCATGGGTTGGAGCCTGCCCGAAGCTGTGGCCTGGGAGTCAGCAGGACAAGCAATATCCAAATATGAGGGACTCAGCAAATCTCAGGTCTGTGGCTTTAAGACAGACTCACCACCCAAACAGCAAGCAGGCCCTAGGAAGTCTGGAATAACAGGGTGCTAGCACAGAATACGCTTTCTTCCAGATCATCGGGAAGATACCGAGCACGCAGATCAATACCACTATCACGATGGCCCATAACACCATAAGGAGCAGCTTAAGAATGAAGAACAAGTGCTTAAAAGTGGACCTGAAAAAGGCAGAGCTGATGTTGCTGGGGTGAGGAATGATTATCCTCCAGCTCTGTCCACATTTAAAGATACTTTGGAATTTCTGTCTGATATCAACCTCTCAGAATAGCAACAGCCACAGGTAAAATTTTCTGCCATCCCTGGGTGGCTAAGAATTTGTCCATCTAGGCCTGATGTTGACTATTCATACCTGCATTACATTTTGGCAAGAGCACAGTCCATGATACACCTGGCACAAAGCCTTCAGTACTTGGAAACTCCAGCTAATACATGGTGTTGCATTTTATACGATTATCAGGTGAGGCTGCTACCATCGGCAACTGGTAGTGTTGTCCATCTGTGCTTTCTTTGTCCTACGCATTCCAGACTTGTTCTCCTTACCCATTACTGATATCAGTTTCAGCTTTTGGATCTTAACTTCCAAGTGCTCAGTGGGCTGAGCCCAGGTTATGTCAAAAAACAGCAAAATCTCCAAGAAAAAGACAATGGTTGACAACTACTTTCCTGTGCACAACAGAACTGCCAAAGGTAAGATAAGCACATTTGACCTGAAGACCGATCCACCCGTAAAAAGAAACTTCTCACCAGCTGCTTCAAGCATAATCTGCATTTCTTCAGCCTTCTCTAAAATGGAAACATATCGTAACATACCGCTTTTCAAACCAAATACATAAGAGAAACTATTAAAAAATAATTGCCCCTGGAGAATCTTCCACTCTTCCTGACCCACCACTTGAAGTGATGAGTAAGCAACCACCATATTGTTGATAGCTGTAGTCCTATAAATACGCTAGCAGGAGGCTTTCAGAGACTGATGATTAGATCAGATCACGTGTACAGCAGAACAGAATTCCCAAGTTAATACCAAGCGCCTTTCCCCAGAGCACTCAGCTTTTCCCCTCCAGAAACTCACACCTAGGTACAACTCTCGCACAGTGATATCATGGGCAAGAATTCTGGGAAATGACATACAAATAAGCCCACAAAACACTTCAGAACCCTTATATGTAACACTGGCAAATTGATTTTGAAACAGAATACAATGTACACAGCCCAGATAGGCTTGCTTTTGCTGTAACCTTGGCGTGCTCATTTCCATGTAAACACACAGAAAGTTCTTCACCTTGGAGCAATTTCGCAGGGGTGTTTGTATCTGGAATGCAGGTATAAAGTGAAAGCTCTGGGCATGCTTGTAAATCATTTGTGCTAACCGATTTGTGCAAATCTCGGTCACAGAGGTTTTCCTCAGCAGAAGACAAACCAAAAAAATCTCCTATTTGGGGGGTGCAACATTACATTAACAAATCTGTATCTAGGACTGACTTTTGGAGGACTTGGGGGACCACACTTTGGAAAATGGAAAAACTGTAACACACTGGCTGTATCTAAGAGCTCAAAAGTCTTAGCTCTGGGCACTACCCCCGGGAAAACACCAGTCACCATGTCACCTGTGACAAATGTCACCCATAGTCACCAACCTGCAAAGGAACTGCAGAGCTGCCTTCAACTCTCCAAAGTGCTCCCTACACTGATTCCTGCAAAGATGCTGTCACTCCAACATCAGCCAGAAAGAATCTTTGGCAAAACGTATAGGCCTGCAGCCCTTTGCACCAAGTCACGGAGTGGCAAGACCGTGTGACAACCCACCCACACGACCTGTCGTGAGCATCAGCTGCACCTTCAGTCAGGAATAAACAGCCAAGATTCCACGTCGTTCTCAACCCCACTTCACCATATTGGAGTATGTCAACGTGCTGCTGTATATAGGGCTAGATCTACATGCTTTTAACTAAAATAACAGAAAACATTGTAGGAGTGTTGAAAAAGTATTTTCTGATGTGTATTGCTTTAAGAGAAAAAACGGTATCCTTCACAGAGTCTTCTAAAGATGTTAAGATCTTCTAAATCTTAAACTCTACTATTACTGCTTAATTTTCTCCCACCTAATTGGCAACTATGCTTTAAAGCACAAAGTGCTGCATACTTAATGAATTATAAAGTCAATCTTCATAATTTCTCTTCTCATACATTGGTCAGAGATGATTTCAGCACAGAATGATATATGGGACATAGCCTAGGTCTTCCTCCAACAAAGCACTTAAGCCTACACTTCCACAAGCCAGCATCCCAGCTGAAGACAGCAGGATACATTTCAAGTTATGCACATGTTTCACAATTTTATTCAAGTTCAAAGACAAACAGAAAAGAAAAATACAGTAGAAAAAAACCTCCAATATCCATATAATTAACACTATGGGAGTACCTACTATTGAAATTCCATAGAATTAGGATAACACTTTCTTCAGTTAATTCATCAATGCTCCTTCTGGAGGCAGCAACAAAAAACAGTGCGTAAATTTGACCCAGGTCAATTGAGATGGAAGCAAATCTCTTTTTACCTCCAGCGGAAAGGGAGCTCAATGATAAAATATATGACTTTTTACAACTGAAGTATGATCCCAAAAATCAAGCCTTGAGAGTGGAATCATGAGATGTTGTAAAATCTCAATATTTAGTTACTCATCAGTATACATGTGTGAGGAAATGAGATTCTAACATTCTTTACAATTTCCAGGTACAGTGTTTACACTTCTAAGATGTATCAGTGTGCTTCTGACATTTGTTTAAGGTTCAAATAAACAATGTTATTGTTATTTCAATCCATTGAGAGAGTTCCTGGATGATGTTTCCAGCAATACTTGGGTTTGGTTTTGTGGTTGGAATGTTGTTTTCACGGTAGTGTTGGATTTTACTGTCTCTTTAATGGGTTTTCGCCTTCTCATCACATTTCTGGTGCCACTCTGAAATACTTCTGCACTAATAAGAAATACTGGTTGTCCTGGGACTGCATCCAGAAAAGATACATACATTTAAGGAGGTTTGAAATATCACAGCACTTCCCAAAAATATAAGCTAGTCATTGCAACCACCTTGGCAAAGGCAAGCCTGGAAAAGCTGATAATGGATTAAAAAAAAAGGAATATAACATAGTACTTTAGCATGGCTACAAATAGGACTAAAAAAAAAAAGGTACTACATTTGTTTCTTTGTCCAGAAAATTCTGGCAAAAACAGAATTAAAAAGTGCAATACTGAGTTATCTAAACACGTTAATTAGCCACACCACAGAGAATCAGGCCTTCTCTAGTGTTCATTCACCTTCAGTCATACCTTGTTTGCCTTCATGTCCACAATTAGTAAAACATTAGACAGATTATGTGGCACATCAGAAAGTAACTATAGAGCATGTATTTTTGCTGATGGTAGGGTTTTTAAATGCTCAAGGCACTGGCACAACCAACTCGAGTAAATGGCAGCCTTGGCTCTGCATTTTAATTATTTTGAAATAAAACCATTTTAAGTTCCAGTAAGACAATGCAAAGAAAGCGATCCTACAAACAATCATACACAGAAATCATTTAGCTAGGTACAGTAACATGTAGTCACGACAGAATGAAATATTAATAAATTCAAGGAAGATTAAACTGTGTTCAATCTACCACAATACATAGACTACCAGTTATAATTTTTAAAAATACAGCCTTTATATCCATCTTATTAAACTGTACGGGCCCTGTTCAATTGATCAGTTGTTTATATTCCCTTTTAATTACAATAATAGGAGAGATTTTACCAAATCATAGCAAACCTAAAAGTATAGGAGGTAAATACTACAAACCCGGGGTCTCTAGTTACAGATAGCTTTTTGGGAAAAAAAAAAAAAAAAAACCACTTGCATTTTTCACGATAATTTCAACTCTAGTCATGCAAATACGTGAAGTGACATAGTTGTTGCATTCATTTATTGCACTGCTGGTTTACATTCCTTCATTGTGTTGCTGCTCTCTTAGGCGTTTGTAACAAAACCAAACTATAGTAAAACTAGTTGAAGAAACCCGGCTCAAATCGAGTACCTGGCAACATTTCTGTTTTGCCATTTACACTAGGATAATAATCTTGTTTCAGGTATCCGTCCATTCAGAGAATTGCTCAGATTTCAACAAAATATAAAGGGACATGTTTTACGGTCTAGCACACAAGGATCACTCCTTGCGACAATCACCGTATTCGGACGAAACTTAAGACATCTATCAGTCTCTGCCTATTACAGACCTACAGACACAGCAAAATTCATCGGCTTCGGTTTGGCAAACCCATGCCGGGAGAAATGAATGGATACGAAGACGGTGCCCACAGACAAAAGCCCTGATCAATGCACTCCGCTGACATTATCTTAATGGCAACCTTTCTCCATTCCATCCTCCCCACTTTCCGATTCTTCCAGCGGCAGACATATCCGCACCGAAGGATGTGAACTGACCCCATTTCTCGCTGAACTCCGTCAACCCGCAGGTTTTCTCCCTCGGCAGCGAGCGGCCGTCCCCCCCCGGTCCACGATGACACAGCA
>NW_009696456.1:59178-61202 GCF_000703405.1 Apaloderma vittatum | reverse complement strand
CTCAGGAAGCTTCTAGCAGCTTCTTGCAGAAGCCACCCTGAAGCTCCCCCCCTGCCGCCACCAAAATCCGGCTGAGCCAACCCAATACATTCCACCCCTCGCCTCTGTGAATCACATATTTAAGAATTATTAAAATTTACATTCATCACACAGTACTAACATCAAAATAGAAAAACCAAAAAACGCCCAACACCAAAATCAGAACAAACTTCATCACAACACCAAACAAGACTAAACAATCTACACACAATCCACCCCTTGTCCCTTCACCACAATCACAAGAACATAAATTTCCCAAAATCGTTCTGCTCTTCAACATTGCTCAGTCCATGTTTTGCCCGTTACCTATGGGAAGATTGACTCCACCTCAGCCTGACCCAATACAATTGTTCACAAAGATCACTGAAAATGCAGGCAAATCTGTATCCAGGGTTTGGATTAACCTGAGTTTTTACTTACACCACCATCACATTCTGCCAAGTAAATAGCTTCAAAGTTCTGACAATAATAAATTACGTGTAATAAGCTGCACGAGGCATCCTGATCACTACACTGTGGAAGTCCTCTTTCAGTAATTCTTGGAATATTTTAAATTTGAAATGACAATTCAATAGAAATGCAAGTATAGTTACAACACTTCACTTTACGTTGTGCCACCAGCATTCCAGAGGGCATGCTTGTGCCAATAGGCTAAAAGATTAAGAAACTCAAGGAAGAGAAATTTGAAATGTTTCTATCCAACAATTTTTGCTTCTTACTAGAGATTAAATAACTTGAAATTATACTCAGTTTAGTTACACAATTACAAAGAAAAACATCGTATTTTTGTATCTAAACTAACAAATTTAAATCTACCACTTTTTTTATTGCTAGGACTTAATTTCTAGCTGTTACTTTAATGTAAGGATAAATCAAATTAAATCCAAATACCTGAAATACTTTCTCAGTTCAGTGAAAGAAGACAAAATATTACACCGTAAGAAAATTATTTTGCTTTCCCCATTAATAAACAGCACTATAATACAACAACAATTTTATGGTAATGATTTTTGTTTCATAAAAAATCTCTTTCATATCCCCTCCTTAGGTTTATAAAAGCCAGACTCAGTCCAAGGATTCTCTTATTACTTGTTGAGTATCTAGTTATGGACCAACAGTAAAAAAAAAAAATAAATTATCTCTGACAATGATTTTGGTTTGTGTAAATATTTCAAAAGACTAATTGTACCTGATCCTCAATGCTAGACAAATGAGTACGATTACAGCAGTGTAGCAATAATGTCCCAGGCGAACAGAAAACTGAAGAATCTGCTATGACAAGATAATGCCCCTCTCCTAGAAAATCCTGGAGCAAGGAAGGAAATGTGAAAAATCCATATTCAGAAATTCAGTATCTTTTGCTGTCAATTTACTTACCCCTTCACTAGCATTATCCCCTGTGCTGGCCAGCATTTCTTGAAGGGCTCTGACAGATAAGGACTGTTCAAGGACGAAATTACAGACTGAAAGGTCCGGAGGAACATACTGTAAAAATATTAAACAGTGTAAGAATAGATCAGCAAACCAGGTGAAATAGGATGAAAAGTGTGTTTGAACTCACATGCACTCTAATTTTAAAATCCATATTTAAAATTTACTTGTACGTTTGTATTCTATTTCCCTATATGAAAGTAACATAAATCCATTCTTTCATACTTGTCAGTACAGAAAATCCTAGAGCTGCAATCCCCATAGTAAAATGAAACACCTTCAGGTTCAAAAATAAGACAATTCTCTCCACATATTATTGCTTTCTTGTCCTTTAGAGATACACCATAAATATCGTATTTGTTCCCTAAGAGGAGAAGGTATATGATCTTATTTGACATACGTTTGAAGTTCTTAATATATTTATAGCTCTGACTAAAGCTGTGGTAGTTGATTTTAAAACTCCTGCATCCAATAAATCTTTAATTGTCTGTGAGATCTCTTCATGCCCTCCTGGAATCCTATATTGTTTCATCACCAGTAATTTGGTTGCAGCA
>NW_009696456.1:0-59147 GCF_000703405.1 Apaloderma vittatum | reverse complement strand
GCAGGAATCTACAAAGAAGGTACTTTTCCTACCAAAATTGTTCTAATACTGATACAATTTTTCACTCCAAACTGGTACTGACCATCTGGGAGATTCAAAGTCAGTCTCTCCAAAATGTCTATTCCTATTATGTATCCATCAACAGGGACAATCACGACTGAACACAGTCACTGCAGAAGGTTTCCTATTTTCATTCCTATTTGTGTTTGCATAGCTTCAATTTGTTTCCCTCCCAACCCCATGATAATTATAGGCCTTCGGTGCAATTTCTTAGCATTTCCATATATGAAGGAGACCTCCACTCTAGTGTCGATTAAGGCTTCTACAATTTGCAAGGATTGTTTTTTACTAAAATATCTGAAACTTCACATGGGGTCACTGATCCTTCTGTACCACTGCACTGGAGCTTAGCCCATTTCATTCCTGTTTATTACACTGAACAATTTCCCTGACCTCTTTCCACAGATACAAGCCAGCCGTACAAGGATACGGCTCCCAATCCTTCTTCTCCCCTGGAACAGTCGATCCACTTGCAGGGGTCTCTCCACAAGCAGATGTGAAGTCCCACTGAGGCTCCAGAGGAGGTGCCATAGGTTGAGTTGATCCCAAGTCTTTTGCTAGAGAATGCTGCACCTTTTTTGCTACATTTATTCAACCCCCATGTTTATAAATCCTCCACCCTCACATCCTCATGGTCTGGATGATCGGGTAGTGCGGAAGACTGTGAACTGGTTGAAAGGAAGAAGTCAGAGGGTTGTGGTCAATGGGACAGAGTCTAGTTGGAGGCCTGTATCTAGAGGAGTCCCTCAGGGGCTGGTACTGGGACCAGTCCTATTCACTATATTCATCAGTAACCTGGATGAAGAAATAGAGTGCACGATGAGCAAATTTGTGGATGACACAGAACTGGGAGGAGTGGCTGTGCTGCTATTCAGCAAGACCCGGACAAGCTGGGCTGTTTTATGAAATACGAGAAGGGCAAGTGTAGAGTCAACTTGCTTTTGTAGAACAATCCCAAGTACCAGTATAGGTTGGGGACTGACCTGCTTGAGGGCAACATGGGGGAAAGGGACCTGGGGGTTCTGATAGGCAGCAGGATGCCCATGAGCCAGCAATGTGCCCTCATGGCCAAGAAGGCCAATGGCATCCTGGGGTGTATGAGAAGGGAGGTGGCTAGTCAGTCGAGAGAGGCTCTCCTCCCGCTCTACTCTGCCCTGCTGAGGCCACATGTGGAATACTGTGTTCAGTTCCAGGCCTCTCAGTTCAAGAAGGACAGGGAACTGCTTGAGAGAGTCCAGCACAGAAGCACAGAGATGACTGAGTGGAAAATCTCCCTCATGAGGAAAGGCTGAAGGATCTGAGTCTCTTTTGCTTGAAGAAGAGGAGACTCAGGGGTGACCTCATTAATGTTTATAAATATGTAATGGGTGAACATCAGGAGGACTGAGTTAGGCTATTCTCGGGGATGTCCAATGATAGGACAAGGGGCAATGGATGCAAGCTGAAGCATGGGAGATTCCACAAAACCATGAGAAAAAAATTTTCTGTGAGGGTGACAGAGCACTGGAACAGGCTGCCCAGAGCAGTCGTGGAGTCTCCTCTTGAGACACTCAAAACACGCCTGGATGCGTTCCTGTGTGACCTACCCTAGATGACTCTGCTCTAGCAGGGGGGTTGGACTAGACAATCTTTCCAGGTCCCTTCCAGCCCCTAATATTCTGTGATTCAGAATCTTATGATGTAATAATATGAACGACTTCAGAAGACTTTCTCAATTGTTGGCTCAGCAAGTCAGCGGGTTTTGAAACACGAAACTTAGATTCATTTCAAGAACAGTAGACTTTCTTTTCCAATGTATTGGCACTGATATATCCAAGGAACAATGTGTCCAGGAGAAAAAAAGTCTCAAAGGGAATCACAATGTATATAAATTTGTGACAGGAAAGCACAAGGCAGAAAGAGCCAGACTCTATACAGTGGTATCCAGTGAAAGGACAGGAGTAACTTCACACAAATTGAAACACAGGAAAATTCTGTCTAAACATAAGGGAAATTCTATTTAAACATAAACAACAGGTTGCCCTGGAGTCTCCATCCTTGGAGAAATTCAAATCCAGACTGGAGAGTGTCCTAGGCAATCTGCTTTGGCTGTACCTAGTCTGAGCAGAGGAGCTGATGGGGACTTGGTGATCTCCACAAGTGCAACAATATAGTAGTCTATGACTTACGACACAGATCAAGGCTAAGAATTAGCTTTAAAGTTGATACACGCTCCTTCAGTGCTGCATTAATGAAAGACATGCTCTGAACTCCTAGTGACAGTTTGTATAAAAGGTACATCTTAGGTTAATACAATTCTTGACTTTTTATTCTTTTTCAAAGCCTATGGTGCACTCAATGTTATTTAAGAATACTGACACTGACAAAAGTTCACCCATGACTCAAAATAAATTTGCAGCGTTAAAACAGTATGCTAACACATGCATGCCACCACATACCACATTTCTGTGATTGGATCGTAACAAATTCTTTTTAAAATTTCATTGACCTGAGAAATATCAGTGAAAAGTAATTTATGTGGATGATACATGACCTAAGTAGCAATTGATCTCCTTAATTAATCTAGATTGGTTCCTTAAAATTTTAAAAAAATTAATTAATAAAACCCCCAAACCTAACTACTGAGTCCATAAAGGCTCATTTGTTTTCCAGTCCGAGAGATCTTATCTAGTTAAAGATATCCCTGCTTACTCAGGGCAGTGGACTAGATGTCCATTGGAGGTCCCTTCCAATCCAACAAATTCTGATTCTGTGGTCTTTTTTTTGCAAGTGATAACTGTTTCCCAAGTTTGATATTCAACAATCTTTATGCGATAGACCATGTTACAGTCTAAATAATGACACAAAAGCATTTAATAAAATCTCAACCATCTGCTAATCTATGCTTCTCCCCCCACCCCCCACTCTGAGCAATGGTGTATTCTAATGGAATTCCACTCAAAAAAAAAAAAAGAGTGGCAAGAAGTTGTTCAGTGAAACAAGAATGCTGAGAGATGAGAGCTACAGGTGGAAGATGGAAAAACATTCATGTTGGGAATCTATATGCTGAAATAAAAGCCAAAATCTGTTCAGGTACTAAAATAAGGTTTTAGAAATCTGCTGTAGAGAAATGATAGGCATATGTATTTATCCCCCTTCTGAATATGGAAAGTTGGAATGAACATATAGATGTAAACCAACATCATTTTAAAGAATCATCAATAAAGAAAAGAAAAATTCAAGTGGAGAATAAAGTATTTTACTTTACAGACATTTAAAGAAAGGCCAAGCAAGCATTACTGTAAATGAATTTGTATAGCAGAACTAGAAGACTGGTACGACATCGAAAAATGAAAGTAGGAATTTGGAATAAATAGTTCTTCAAAGTCAATGAGTATTTTTGAGAGTTATTCCAGCATGCCCCTGCACAGGCTTGTCCATACATACAGGAAGATAAACAAAAAGACAAATTCTGTATAGGAAACCTCCACAAATTTGCAAAGTAAATGTAAAGAAGCAACTGACAGTTCCACCCAACAGCTGCTCTTTTTATAAGAGGAATATGTTTATTTTTTGAGACTACTTCAAAACAGCCTTTCATGTAGAGTTACCAGTTTTCCATCAACATAGTCACACTGAATACATAGAATCTTCCTATATTCCATCTTCTGGATTCCTCCAGGCACTCTCATAACATTAAATTCTTGCAGGCAATATGCTTACTAACCAAATCCTTGCCCGCAGCTTCTAGTCTGCAGCCTAAGAACGCTGACATAAGCTGGTACAGGTTACTGAGTTTACTTTCACCAGACCTGTAAACTATTACATTCTGTCATTTGGACAAAACCCTTAATCAGTTGTAATTCCCTTCAGGCATTTAAGTTTACTTGCTAATTTTGCTACTAAAAGAGATGCTAGTATATTGCAATCGCTTTTGAGGCATATTTTTCTTAGATATTGGTAGAAATTAGCCTTGCTGCACTAGACTAGCAGCTTTGAAATACATCACCTTTTAGAAGTATCACCATAATATAAATTAGTAAACATTCCAATAGTTTTCACTAATAAACTGTAAGGATGTAACATGCAAGTTGCTTACAGATTTATAGTAAAATTTGAACAGAAGTATCTCATAATTATATCCTTCAGCACATGATGAAAATGACGAAAACAGCTAATGGCCAGCCATTGAAAGCCCATTTTTTCGTCTTTCAATTTCTAATAACTTTAAAAAAAACAACCCGGCTTCTCTTTCCTTGCCTACCTTTCCTTTTAGCTGCTTCTATCTTTTGACTTTTACTACCTACAACTACAATTAAAAAAATAATAATGAAATCACACTTTTTAATTCCAGACTTAACAGATAGGCTGAGAGTTTTGTTCTGTGTTTTTTCAGAATTACTTGAATGGAAAAACATTACTTTTTTTTTGGTTAAAGATTAATGCATGAAGAAACTGTCACAAAAATGTCCTACAAACAGATTTTCATTTTGGTAAAGTGGTCAGGTAGGCTCCCGTTGATAATCATGCCTTGAATCTTCTCTAATGCAATTTCTTCTTAATACACAGAAGAATCTACCTTTCAAAAGTAATTTCAGGGAAGAGGAGGGGACAAAGAATCCATTCCAGGTAAAACAGTAGTCTTCTGCTGTCTAAAGTAAAAGAACTTCTGTTATCAACATTCCCATTTCAGAAGCTTATGGACAGTGTCCATACCTACTTTTTTAAAACTGAACAGACTGTGACCTCCTCCAATCATGATTCTCAGAGCATGTCAGGAAGCAACCTTCATTTTATCAACATTCTTACAATTTTGAATGCCATGACTGTACTCTATTCCAGCAGCATTGTCACAGAGGCAATAAAAAAAGTACACAAAATTGGCAGAGATAATATAACTTCCCATCTCCTGCCAAATTTCTTTCAGTTATACCTCTAAGGACTATGCTACATCCCTTGAGTGCATCACCACTCAGGGAACTTATGACTGTGTAACATCCACCATGGCCTTCACATTCCTCGTAGGGGATGAGGGTAGTTTCCCATTTTCTACGTGTATTTACACATCTTATTATAAGACTCTATGCTAGCAGCACTAGAATATACCTTCGCTTTCTACTAATATACAAGACACTGCAGATCTTCATGTGTGTGGCATGATCTCATCAGTTGTCAGTTCCTCAACATTTTTACCATCAAAAAAACCTACCCGTTAATTTAAATGATGCCTTAACTGACAAAAATACTTAACAGCATAGCAGTGAAAACAGAACTCTGTACGATTTTACTACAGACATAACTATTCAATAACTAACTGGTTTTGAGTACACTGGATGTGTGTCATTTGGTTTTCTTTTTCTTACTTCATATCCAAAATTTTGTCCAAATGTAAATTAAATTAACCAACAACCCTTAGTGGTAATGCTAAGTACTGTACCCTCTGATCATGTAGATCAACCTTCCACACTTTTCATTTTTCAGATGTATTTCCATGCCTCTTTCCAAAATTCTTCACTGCTCTCAGTCAAGACCAGCAGTTAAGCAAGCTCCTCGGTAAGCTCTTTTAAAACCGTTACATACAAGTTTTCTGAATCCCCAATTTTTAAACAAATTTCAGAAGCTTCTGTACTATTACCTGTACTAAGACACTTAAGAAATGTCAAGTAAATCTATGCCATTCTACAGTAACATGTACCGTTCCTCCTTTTCTTGTAAGATGTACAACATGCTGTCTTAAAGATTAACATGGTCATCACCAGTAATTAACAGACTGCATTACAGTTGAGCTGTCAATTCATAAAATATTCCCAATCACTGTTGAAGATTTTAAAACAATATCTGAAAATACATACATGAAAACTAACTGCTTTTACTTAAGCATGTAAGAGGGCCGGTTAGCTCAGTGGTTTGAGCACGGTGCTGGCAACAAGGACCAACACCGAGATTGCGGGTTCGATTCCTGCTCGGTCCCCATGTGTCGCCTGGTCTAGTCGAGAGGTGGTGTCCCTGCCCAAAACAGGGAGGTTGGACTAGATGATCTCTAAGGTCCCTTCCAGCCTAGGCCATTCTATGATTCTATGATTCTATGATTATTGGTGATTTGTGAAGTACACTAAAGATAAATTATCCTACTGAACTCTTGGAATGTAAAGAAACACAAATTCAGAAGCAGCATGATTTTTCACCTTAGAGATGAACAAGGATTGCTCATACTGCATAAATAAATACTCTGGATGTAACATGGCCATAATACTCAGACTAAAAATAGGACCACATGGCAAACATTTCAAGAGAAAAGATACAGTGGCTCTACTAAAAAAATAATAATCAGAAGGAGAAATAAACAATCAGAAAAAATAAAAATCACAAAACAAATTAAGCTGAGAGAAAAAAAAAGAAGAGAAGTCCTCCTCTATCTGTCTTTATTCTTAGCATGCTGCTCTAGTACAGGTCTAAAGTTTTATCTGTTCTCTCAAGCTCCTCTTCCTAATGCATTTTTATTCACAGCTCTCCAGCATTTGTTGGTTGTTTTTTCTTCATTTAGCCACTTGTTACCTTTAAAACTTTTGAATTGCTTATTAATTCTGTTCCTTGTACTCTCAACTTAGTGATTAATTAACACAGAAGCAACACAACACCACTAACTAACAGGTGACAGTGTTTCTAAAATTATCAATCCAGTATACAGAACCTACAGCAGGAAGAGGAGTAAGTTTTTTTCTGAACTTAAATCTTAGTAACAGTCTGGAGAGTTAATCTTGAAAATACCAAGTATTTCAGTTACAGGAGTTATTTTAGATAGTTAAAGACTAGTGGATTTTGACTGTTAACAGGTATGCTTCAAAGTACTTTCAGAACGTCTAAGAAATCTCATGTTGCAGTCATTGAAAGAAAAGCACACAAGAAGATGCATATAGCATCACATTAAAGAAACCATAATTAAATGTATTCATGAACAGTAAGTAGGTTAACATTCACTGATCAGTTACATCAGCTGAGAGCATCAACTTCTTACTTTGGCTTCTGACGTTGGTTCCAAAAAGCATAGTCGATTCCCAAGTCCCTCAGCTGCCAAGCAGAACTTCCTTTGTTCTTTGTGAACACTGGCAACACACTGAAGTACTACTTCGTCATCCTGTGACAAAACAGGGTAGGAGGGGAAAAAAGTAAATATTTGGAAGTCACATGCGCACTCTAACACTAAGAAATTCTGAAACACTGAATCTCTTGAGAAGGAACACACTATACTCCTATAACTGATATCACGTATATATGCAGAGATTCTTTTGAGGTGTATGTAAACATGTTTACAAACACACATATATTCAAGACTACATCAAAGTGACAAAGACCACAGCGTGTTTCCAGGGCTTTCACAAGTGTTGTGTCCTTCTGCTGCTTTAGCAGTGGCTTGCTATAGTACCATAAAAAACTCTAAGTACACTGTGATTCAGTTTTACTCATTAAAACATGTTTAACGTTCACAGTAAAAACCCCATTACCGTGATTTTGCAAACAATGGTAATCTAAACATAAACAAACTTACTCTGCTGGCACAGTAAGCCCTCAACACAAGTCGTCTGAGTGCACAATCTTTATTTTTAAGGTCTTCAATTTAGAAACCTCTGAGTAAAGATCCACAAGGTGGTTTTCAAGTTTGAATGAGTCCTAAGAACTTGCTCCTCAAAAGGCATATTCCAATTATAAAAACACTCTGGAAAAGTAACATGAAACAGTCCTATTGCTTAGTTATCTTAATTATTCTAACAGCTCTTTTTACAAAGTGTTACATAATGCAATGCCAAAGACACACTTACTTGTAAAGTGTCAAGCCCTTATTCACCTCTTAACATGTGATACTACAGCTGATACAAGTGAGCTAAAATAAATTCTTTTAGGTGTTCAGCCGTGTCAAAGGTATATATAGAATTATAGAACACATTTTCCAAAAATTTGTCCACTAAGCAAGAAAAAAAGCACTTTTGGACCAGTACACAGAGCAACTTATTTTTATATGGGTAGGTAGCTGTTCACCAAAAGACACTGCCTAAGAAGTTTTTAAGTGGGCGGAAGCTGATAAAACAAGAGCAATATGATACGTCCAGCTCTGAAGTTATATTGGTCTCTATTACTGTCAAAGCAGATACACAACAGCCGCCCGTACTGAACTCGGAGATCACTTGAACAATTATGTCCTAAAAGCAGCACAGCTTTTTCCAGTCCCCTTATGCAACTGCAATACTATGACAGTGGTTCAGCTCCTGGCACCTGAAATAAAAGCTGGGAGTGACAAAGCAATTTTCACCAAAGGAATTAAGTGGCACACCCTTTAAATTGGGAACTGAAAAGCCGTTTTTTCACTTGTGTGACTTCACAAGTGTGTGCAAGCTATTTGGCTTTCTTTTAGGTAATACTTCACTGCCTGCTTGTTACTACTAAAATGGACAGCTATGATATTTCAGAGTAACCAGCAGTTACAGACAGTGTGTCCCTTATCTAGCTTTGTGTAACAGTCCACAGCACTTTTAACAGTATTGAATGGGTATTTAGAAGATCTTTACAAACAACTCTAAGATGTATAGTCAAATAGGATGTACATAGAATTAGCCAATTAATACCACATAAATTCATTTTCCTCTGCTGCTTCTGCTTTGGTTTCTGTAAAACAATCTCTGAAACTCTCAGCTTTAAAACTCATTAGTAGTAACATTTCTGCTTTTTAAATCTCAGTGTACTAAGTTGTAAAATATACAATTAGGCACTCATTACTACATCCCTTTGTTCATTAATTTTTAAAAATTGGCATCAAAAGTGTATCTTTTTGGGGGGGAAGGGGGGAAAAAATTCAAACATGTACAAGATAAAGATGTTGAAAAAATTTTCATCACCTAGTTCCTGTATCAAACTTTAAATATACATATTTCAGAGATTTAAAAAGAGCAAAATATTAAAACATAAACTCAAATACCAAGATTTAGAATAAAACTGAAATTTGCCACTTAGCTTACACTCATCAGTGGATTACGTTACTTACTTGTATAGCTGAAATTGTATTTATTCTCCCTTCCACACTAAAGTACAACATTCCACAGAGGCATGTATGTAATACCGACTGTAATTCAAAGTTTTCTAAAAAATAAAGTTACGGCTTCTGACAACATACCTAGCATAATGAAATTAGTATCTTCGTTTTCTAGAATTCAAAAAAAAGAAGCATTTCTTAGAATGTATAATCACATTGCAATGTAATTACCAATCACTGAATGTCATAACACCAAAACACAAACACTGATGTCACCTAAAAGGACTGTATGAAGTATTCAACATCGTTGCTTTACATTATTCCCCTAACTTTCCAATGTACCCTTTTCATTTGTGTGACAATATTTAACAAATCATGTATTTCCTACATGGGATGTACAACCAATATAGTTTCTAAAAAGTGACAATAATAGTGTATTTCAGAATGTTTCAGAGCAGAGTTTTAAAGAGTTCATCATTCAGCTGCAGGTGGACTGAGCATAAGGAATTAGTGGAATCTATATGGCCTGCAAATACGCCAATGACTCACTGCTGAGATGACTCAGTATTACAGTGTACTTACTCAAGTAAGATCATTCTTGCTGAGGTCTGAAATTGCTTTTCTGGCCTGAAGACGCTAATAGAAATTAGTTTTATGGAGTTGTAATCCTATAATGAAACTGCAGACTATGTTTCAGCAATATCTTGCTTCCTTGAGTCTTCTCTCACATAAATTCTGGTATTCTAAATTTTTTTTCCTGATAAACTCATTTTCTTCTTCCCTTAGTTTTATACAAACACAGTGCCAGAGCCCTTTAATCTTGATCTTCACTTTTTAAATACAGAATTTCATTAACTTACTTAAATATACTATGTTTAGTATGAAGGAGAAGTTTGCATGTCTGATGAGATGCAGAAACTCATGTGACAAGCACTAATGAGTTAAGTTATATGCAGCCAATTCTTAATGATAACCAAAAGTAAAGCAAAAGAAAAAACACATCTCCCTTGAGATCCAGTCTGCCAACCAGGAATTTAACAAATTTAAATGTTTTAAATGTAATAAACATTTTAAATGAAATCTTTCTCATCTAGCAGCTCTGGTACTTCCTTATTTAGGAATTTAATTTGTTCAAGTCCTTTTAGTTTTGGTGGGGTTTTTGGGGATTTGGTGTTTTCCTGTATGAGAGTGCAAGCAATCACAGGCTGGAAAGGACATCTGCAAGCAATGGTTCAACACCTCCCTACAGAAGGGCTAACAAGTTGCTCTAATGAATTAACAAAAAAAGTCCACTTCAAAGTTCTGATCAGCTGGAGATATTCTCACAGATTCACACCTCTTTTTCCACCACATATTACACTTCTTCAGATCAAAACTGCAGTATACAACAGTTGTATCAAAGTTTTCTAAATTTTTCAAGGTTTTGCTTCATTGAGCAAATGGAGAGAATAATTTCAGGTTGATCAAAATACTTCTACGATTTACTGAGCACATGAAAAAATAACATGTTTGCATACCACTAGGTTTGGCACAAGAAACTGCCTTCGCTATGGTCCCTCAAAGAGCACTCACATTCTAAGCGTTAATTACTAATAATTCATTTCCACCAGCAGCAGCATCAATAATTACATAAAGTTAACAATGAGATCCATTGTGTACTACCATAATTAATATCTATTCTCTGGCACAGACAAACAGCAGTTTTAAACTTTTTTTTTTTTCCCCCTGAACCTAGAGAAGTGAAAATTCTCCCTTTCTAACTAGAAATCTCTTATCTGGTTAGGATTCATCCATGAGTCTTTTAGCAAAAGGACATAAATCAGCTAACTCCAATCCAAGCTTTGAGAATGTTTATAAAACACATTGATCTTACTAAAATGTATTTCAGGTGTACTGAAATCCTGCAGAATCTGCCAAGCATCATGCTGCTTATGTGTCATATTTCTGTCCACTATTAATAATTTATTCACACAAATGTATGACTTCTGCAAAAAGAAAAAAAAAAAAGACAGATTTGGAGATTTGTTTTCCTTTTTTGAAAGTAGGTAATTGCATAACTGTATGTACTAAGACTATAAATTTCTATTTGCTTTGGCCAAAGCTGCAATCTGAATTTGCACTATATAGCAATGGCTGCATAGGCTGAGGTATTTCTAATTAAGTCACTTAGTATGTTCTGCTTCTAAGATGAACAAGTTACCAAATTAGAACCTGGCTCTTTGCAAAAGGATGTTTAATATTAAACAATTTCTTTAACTGAAAACTGTAATTCCTAGCCTGCAGCAATATAATCTTAAGTATCAGACTAAATAATTTTTAAGAAGAGTTTTTAATGAAGCACTGCCTAGTGGTTCATTACCAGACAGTATTTAGTCTTGGTCTTCAGGCTGTCTTCTGCCTCAAGCTTCATAATAAAGTGATGGTGAACTTAAACAGATTTCTGTGATGGAGCACTAACTCAAAAGATAAATAAAATCAATTTGAATTAATACTTGACTTCCTATAAAGCAAGCATCATGGGTTTGACAGATTAGCCCAGAACACTTGAAAGGAAGGCAGTCCTGTGGAAGAATCAGTTTGTATCTAGTGTTAAAATGCTAAAGGAGATGTTTGCTTATACCCTGTGCTTTGCAGTACAGTAGGTACTGTTTCTGGGCAGAAAAGTATTTCTATTTTTAACCTGGAGCCTGAACAACAGTGTTACCCCAGGATATAGAACTACACTTTTCCCTTCCTAAGGAAAAAAAAGAAAAAAAAAATTTCCTATATCTGACCTCATTAGAAGAATTTTATGTAGAATGGATGAGGTTATAGTGGAAACAACAATAGATGAATACACAAATCCTCACTAGGTTATTACCTGTGCTAGAGTTTCTCATGTAAACTATGCACAACTCTTAAATCAGCAGAATAAAAAAAATGCTAAAATTCAGATGAGGAATTAGATTTTTTAATCTGATAAATGTATTCCACATTCACTTAAGCATAGGAAGGAATTGTTAACAACTGTATGAATGATGTCCATTAAAACTATATAAAGCATTTTAGTTATTATTTTAAAAAAAAAACCCCACACCCCTAACATAGCCAGTTTTAATGAAAAAGGAAGATCAAACACCTTAGCAGATTTAGTCAATATGCATCTTCATAATGGGTAATACTCCAGCTTTGATAAAAACTGTAGGTTAGATCCTTGAAATTTTAAACAGTGTTTTGCAGAGAGTAACTCCAAATCACCAAACAATAGTGAAAAGCATCTAACCTAAAGTACTTTTTCACTTGATCTGACAGTATTTGCCTTTTTTCTTAGAGCAATAAATCACTTTGCTTAAGCTGAGTTTCACACCTTCTGGTATAAGGCTAATAATGCATATGAAATCCCATGACACACAACTCTCTGTCTCCTACATTAAAAAAGAAAAATGAGGAAAGGTGACTCAAGTTAACAAGTTAATGAAGCATACCAAGGCTTGCTAAACACTAGCATAAAAATAAAATGAGCTACTTCTGTGTTTTTATTGAATAAATGATCCAATTTTTTTAATTAAAGTCCATAATTTAACTTAGTTTTGAAATTCTTAATGAGTATAGCTAATCATTCCACTCATTCTAAAACAGAAACTTCATAAAATGTTGCTTTAAAGGATTCCACTACTTCCATATTTGGAAAGAACAAAACTCTTCAAATTTATAATCTCATACATGGCCATTAGGATTTCTTACTGCCTTAATTATTCTTGCAACACTTGGTAGGTGAAGATTTATATGTTTTCTCCCTTGTATATTATGAAAAAATAATTTGTGTAAAACCAAGACAGAAAATGGTTGTGGTATGACTTTTTACTTTTGCTACTGTTTTTGTTCTTTGGATGAAGGATGTAGAAAATACTGGCTCTTGAATTTATTATTTACCAAGGCAATACAGTCCTAACTATTTAGGCTACCTAATTAATTAGTTCATAAAAGCTAAAAGCTTTTTTGCTTAAACTTTAGTTACGTAGTTTTGGTTCTGAAGCTCTGATCCAGAATGCTAACTTAATATATTGGCTTGCCAACTAGCTAAAACAATTAATTTTGTTTAGGTTCCTGTACTGAAAAAACAGTATTAATTCTGTAATTACTAACAACAGTTTGGTAATTATGTATCACATGTCCATGCAGAAGTTAGATTCAGAGCAAAGTATGCATCTGCATCAGAAGTCGCACTGCATGGTCATATCACTTCTCCTCTGCCAAATCCCCCTGAGGAATGACTCTCGATAAAAAATTCCTTAGGTGAACATTCAAAAAGCTCTGCTATATTTATTTATTGTGCAAAGGGCAATTCCATTATTAATACACAAAAGCATTTTTAATTGTAGCATTATGACTGATACTGATATATAGTATGAACAATATACAATATGGTATGAACAATATATACAATTGACTAATTGAATTTTTGGATATCAATTTTGTTGAAAGAGAGTACATTATTCAACTGAAAAAAGTGGTTATTATAGATGCAGGACTAGTGTATGACATTGATTCTTTTACTTTGCCTACTCTTTGTCAACTTACAAAACTCATTTTTTTGACTAATGATGAAAAAAGAAGAAAGAGGAAACCAGGTAAAAGCTTCAAAAAAAGTTTTTAGGCCTCAAACCAAAACCACGTGCATAAAACCCAAAATAACCAAACTCTACTAACGTTAGTGATTTAGTTGTAGTTATTATAAATGCAACATATTGGTGAGGTATAGCATATCCTCAGCAATGACCACATGGATCAGCAGTCTCCAAAAATGACTACAGATACCCTTGGGATTTCAAAATTCCCTGAATACTGATTAGTTATTAGAGGTTGCTTTTCCTTACCACACACATGGGAAAAGGTACATTACTGCAACAGTGATGTTAAGGAGTGGGAATCATTACCTTGATCTGTCTGAAGCTCCTCTTTGGACAAAATCTAAGAACGTACATATGGAAAGTAAGTTTATTATGTCTTCCAGGACAGAGTCTTTTGTGCATTCTTGTATTACCTTTCCCTCTTCAGATCAAAACAACAAGTCAACCAGTTTGTGGATGAGTCAAGTCTTTTTTTTTTTTTTTAATCCTCCCTTCTCTCCTCCTCAGAGGAGTACTACACTTTCAAATGCCAATTTCATTGACAGACACATTCTCACATAAAGGAAGACTGAGTTTACTCTAAATTTATCTTCCCTAGTTTGTGTGTGTACACACACATACATCAGGGGGTGGGGTGGTTGACTGTCTTAGACTGTTAATATGATTTGACCCAGTATCCTGCCTTTAAATGAACACTGTTACTTCTTTGCCCCTTCGGCCAATATACCTTACACAGGCTGAAGTGTAAACTGAACAGAAACATATACAAGTTCATGACAGTATTGAAAATTAGACTGGCAGAAAGATTTTGTATGAACTCTGTTTCCTTTGGAAATTAAGAGATGAGCTATGTAAGGAAATTTCAGTTGAATTCATATTAGAATATTAAAGTAACTTGGGAAAATACAACATGAAATAGGAAAAATAATGGTGAAGATGACCATAAAGCATCCTTCTTGTTTGTCTCAAACTAGTTGATGTCGACCTTTCCCTGCCTCATCCATGCTGCTGAAACAAAACTCTAAAGAAAGTTAATTCAAGTAATAAGAACTTTAATCCCATACTTACTCATAAAAATAGAAACAATCAGATCAAAAAAGCAATATGCAATACATATGACCCATATTGAAGCTGTGCGAACGTTTAAAAAGTTCTGAAATGTGAATAATTAACTTTATGCTTGGACTCAATTGTTCAAATTTCAATATTCTCACACATAACTTTATATTTCTGTCCAACTTCAAAGGCTGTGTAACTGCCATATTTTACTCATATTTAAGAGTTTCAGTTACACTGCCAGGCAGCAGAGGAAAAAAACCTACTCATCAATAAGATACATAAATCAATAATAACAATAATGGAAAAATTAAAAAAACAGCTTTAAACTGCTAAGGTAATCAAGTTATCAGGATAAATCACATTACTTTTTAAAAATTTACATTGCCAGTCATGAAAAAATCTGCATTTGTTTTTGTCTTGTATACATGGCAGTAAATCAGAGAGCTCCTGTTTACAAAACTCCCAATTTTGTCTCACAGCAGTTACATTCCACCATTCCGCCAAAAGGAGGGCTATTCTGTACATCACTTGAATGCAATTTTTTCTGCACACTGCCTTGCTTACAACATTGAAGATCTAATTTTTCAATAAATTCTGATTTGCTTACTATATAAATAAATACTAGTGATACTGTTTCCCAATGCATGTAGCCAAGCAGCAAAGCAAAATTTAGTATCAGAGTAAGCTTATGAACAAAAAAAAGGTTCAAAAAAATTACACTTTTTCATTCCTGTAGTTTAATAAGTTGATACATACAGCCCTGTGGTAATAAAATAAACTTGATTTTAGGACCTCCACACAGAAATGTATACTACACAAATATTCTGATCCCAAAATACAGATATCATAGTCACGCAATTGAATTTGGAAGAGGTCACACACACACATATATATATATATATTAGGCTTTCTTTTGCTTTAAATGTCTATAAAGAAATCTACTGGCAAGCAGCAGGTGTTAATTTCTAAAACAAAAGCGTTCTTAGACACAACTTTCATGTTGTAAATCACCACAAAATCCATAAACAAATCAAGGAAGCCAACACTCAGAGCAGAGTGTAAATCGGTGGTGGTGAAAGCTTTATTTTCCTTACTTATCAGTTGTTTGCAACATCTTTTTATAAATTAAAAGCCTTGTTTGCTTGGTAGTATCATATCAAGGCCTTTCTTCCAGCAGTAAGTATTTCCAAAAAAAAAAAAAAAAAAAAAAAAAACTAACAAAACAACAAACCCCACAGCCAGTTCACTGCAAACAGATCCTTACAATGACAGCAGTTATTTGATGAAAATTCACGGAATACCATCTGATAGTTCTCAGAAGATTTTAAAAATAGAGTTAAGGTTTCCGTTGTCAGTCTACTTCTTCAGCAGTGGTTGGATCTAAGCCTGATCTCAACTCTGGCACATACTTCCATATCCTATATCAGATCATCAGCAAGAGAGACTAAGCAAATCATTAGACAGCAATAAAATGCAGCCAGCTGTTTCCACAAAAATTAACACTTCTGAACAAAAAATTGCTTTAGAAAGATATTTCAGTATTGACCATTTTACTGCTTTTTTCAATACAACTTCCAGGTTGTAGTCTTGTCACTGAAGCATTTACACAGCTGTCTCTGTCGTATCACAGCTTTCCCCTTGCCCAGCTCTTCACGGAAATGAGACAGAATGAGTTAGTGGCAACAAAAGAACAACTACACCAAATATCAAGACAAAAAGTAACATCCAAAATAGCTATTCTTTATCTATCATAAAAGCTGAGTATTGAATATTTTTTAAAAACACTCCTTTCATTTCATACTTGAAGGCAGGAGAAAAAGAAGCCTTATTAACAGACCTGGGGTGATCTAGCCATGCAGACAAGCTTGTGCAAATCAGTGGCAAAATAAGCATGTCCTCTCCCATCAGGCAGAGTCCTGTAACACCCTTCATTCTCATAGTGGCAGATTGACTAAAAGGATCAGGATCTATTTCACACTGATCAAGGAAGTGGAATAAACCAAGAAAGGCATTATGCTGCACGAGCACATTATGATTATCTACTGAATGGACCTATCAGAGTGGGTCCCAAGGAGGGCCCTGGAAATGATCTGAGGGCTGGAGCACCTCTCCTACCAAAGACAGGCTGAGAGAGCTGGGGTTGTTCAGCCTGGAGAGAGAAAGATTCCAGGGAGACCTTACAGCAGCCTTTCGGTACTTAAAAAGGAAAGACGAAAAACTTTTTACTGAAGTCTGGAGAGACAGGACAAGGGGTAACAGTTTTAAACTAAAAGAAGATAGATTTAAATCAGACGCAACTAAAAATTTTTTTAGCATGAGGGTGGCAAGACACTGGAACATGTTGTCCAGAGAAGCTGTGGATGCCCCATCATTGGAATTGTTCAGTCAGGTTGGACAGGGCTCTGAGCAATCTGATCTAGTGAAAAGTGTCCCTGCATGTGGCAGGGGGTTGGACTAGATGATCTTTAAAGGTCCCTTCCAAACCAAACTATTCTATGATTCTGTGAATTGCAGTGCCCGTATTAGTACGCTTTGCACCTCTGACATTCACAACCTCTAGTATAATATTATATGAGCAAAAGAAGAAATGACAAGATTTATGAAGAAAGGAAGGTATTGCAGTTCATTTCAATGGAGGATCTTTTTGGAGAGAGAAATTAATGCAAGAAACATTATTGTGTACATACACACTTACATATATTTTGTTTCTCTCCCGATTTCTTTTATATCTGATGCAAGCAATATACTGGCAGACCAACCAGTTAACATGGGATAACATGGGACATCCATAACAAGAGGTTTATTTTCATTTCAGCAATTAACTCTTAACTGGAGTTTGCAAATAAGAGAAAAATTATGGCATAATAAACTCAGCCTGCACAGTTTAACTTAATAATTTTTTTCTTTTTAACTGATGATCAGAAATGTTAATGGAATAGCCAGTGTCTTGTCTCAATTACAGATGAACCAATTTAAAACTTGGCATCTGACAGCAAGAAGGAATCCAAATAGAAGCTGTCAGTCTTTTGGAATCTTAGTGCATGACCACTACCAGATTAGTCAAGATACCAATTGCAACAGATATTTTGGTCATATCTATTTCAAATGAAAATGGGTGTGCACAGTAATATGTAAATATATTCTCAAATCATGTGTTCTGTATCTAAGACCACTGTTATCTCTATTAACTATAAATTCCTGAAACGTTTATTTAACATTACAGTTTGTAAAAAATGTAAGACTTCCCTTTTGGAATAACTCTTTTTGGTAGGAAACTCAAACAGTAACTTTCAGGCAAAAATTCTGTGGATCTTTTTAAAGAATCCATTCCTGTTCAGGGTTTCACACATTGTCTGTACCAACTGTTGATAACTGGCATACCCAAGGTACAGCTTTGCAAACCGGAGACCTACAATGCGACACACTGTTAAATTTTAGGATCTCAAATTGGAAAAGGTTCTACAAGCCAAATTGGGAAAGGTTCTACAAGCAGATGAAACAAATCAGACATTTACTCAGTCAGGATATGAAGTTATAGGCTAGTTGCTTTCTCCATGAAGATCAGGGAAACCTTTCTAAACAGAATACTACTTTAAAAACCATATTCTGAGAGTAGATTTTATAGTAGCACAATTACCTAAATTTAACTCCTGTCCTTTGCCAGGTGTAGACCATAGAAAAACGGGCAGCAGCATTTAAACACAGAATGTTTGCAAGAGCCAGGACTTTGCACCAGGTCTCAGAACTAGAGCAGGCCTGTGAATAGCCAATAAACAAATATCATTTCTTATGAGCAAGAAAAAGAACAAGACATAAGCTAGAAAGTCACTGTAAAAATAAAAAGCTTTTGCCAAGGACAGAATTACATCAATGATGAGGCAAGATAGATCTGAAGCAGCAACGCAAGGAACCACAGGCTCTATGATTACTTGATGGCTGTCTTTTTAACTGTAACTATTACATATCTAGGGAAAACAATGACATGTTTGAAAGGAAGTTTCAATCATGAAAGCAGAGATTTAGTCTAAATCCCAGGTTCTTCCCCAAACTTTGCATAGGCAAGACTGAAATATGGCTGTGAATATACAGCAAATGAGCAGCCATGATTGCATGGGTTGGTAAGAATGGAACAGGTAGGAATCAGGTTCAAAATGTTTATATACACACAGTAAGGATCACAAGTTACACAGAGGAACAATTCTAAGGAAAATACAGTACCTATGGTTATTCCATTTCCATACTAGTGAACATACAGGTATATTAAGGTACAGGCATATATGGGCATAATCAGTCAATACACCAATATATTAATGGATATAAAGACTGTTGAAGAGCTTTTACACATAGTGCTCCTCTTCAAACAATTAATTAAAATTCTCTGATAATATCCTTACTGAGTGAATGCCAGCATGGCACATAATGTCACCACATATACGAGAGTATGTTACCTAGCAAAAAAAAAATATTAAATACTTAGAAAAGCTTTTAAAATTTACCAGAAAAATTAATATTTCTTTTTTATTTTAGCACGTTTCAATCATTCTATTCTGTGGATTTAGAGACTATGTACACAAAATTCATCATCAATCATAATTGCTTTCCAAATATTAAACTGCAGAATTAAAAGAATCATTTTAAAGTGAGCTATAGCACCTAAAATTATTTTTAAATATGCTTAATATGAGGATATAATGCCTTTAAAATTCAGGTATACATTTCATTTCTTAGTCTGTACTCCCCTATGCTGACAGTGCACTACATATATACATGTACCTGTTTACCAGGTTTTTCATCATTACATTTTTTTCAAGCAAGAGTCTGCTAAGACAAATTACACTTATTTCAATAAAAAATAAAACTGAAAATTATTAATTACTGTCATGTATACTGAAGATTAACTACCTGATACAATTCTAATTATGACTTGTTGGAAATTTATTTCAGAACTGAGCTCTGGTATTTTTGGCAATTCTTTAAAATCAAAAACTCACTATATTGAGTCACCATCCACATCTGCTACAGTTTAAAAGAGAAAAGGCAAAATTCCAACAAAAATCTTTCAAACAGGATTTGAAAAACAGAACAGATATAACAGCCTGCGTACAAAATACCTGAAAAAGGACAGAATAAAGATGGCACAGAAGTAACATGTGAAAATTGAAGTATGTTCAACTGCTGTCCATCCAATGTCACGTATTTACAGATGTTACTCAAGCTGGACTAAAGAAAGTGGAATACTCAAGGTTTAAACAAGAACTGGAAGGGACAGCATATTGATAGAGCATAAATGAGCGGAAATAAGTGAGCTGACTACATGTTCAGCCACAGACGTCTCACATCAACCATACTCTCACTACACTGGATCTGTAAGTGAAACCTACAATTAATGAAAATAGAATCATTTCCCATAAAATCGAGAAAATATTTCTCTGTATGTACCTGATGTCACAAAGCATAACAAAGTAATGTCAGTTTGCTTTTTTTCCCCCTGCCAAAGGAAAGTGCACATAACTTTGTAGTTGATTTCTACAGACAAGTCAGCAACAGCGTATTTCCCACTGCTTCTATCCCAGATGTTAGTAGAGCTTGCTTACTTGCAAATCACTTCATGAAGTTCACTAAGTCCTGCAGTATCAAAAATCAGCCATCGTGTTCACTAGCAAATTAGAAAGCCAAACCTTGAAAAGTTTTCAGCAAAGAAGCTCATAAAATTTTACTACCATTTAATAATCACTTACAACCTTTGCACTTTAGAAATTTTAACCACGCAGAATCACATCAAATGATGTTGTGTTGGATGTGACCCTTAGAGACTCTCTAGTCCTATAGCTATGCTCAAAGCAGAGTCAAGAGTAACAAGGCGCTCAGGACCATATCTAGCCAAGTTGTGAACATCTTCCGAGACAGAGACTCCACAGCCTTTACAGACAATCTGTTCTGGCGTTTGATGACCCTCACCATGGAAAAAAATATTTTATTTTCAGGACCAGGATTGAAGTTTGCTAGTGAAGCTCTGAAGACTCACAAGCACACAGAAATTTGCATTTCCTTCAACTACCAGCACAGGCCTTCTGCCTGTCTAATAACCGAGTCCCATACTTGCTGGGTCTTAGGAAGACTGGATCTTAGGAAGAAATTCTTCAGTACGAGGGCAGCAAGACTTTGGAATAAATTGCCCAGAGATGTTGTGGCTGCCCCTTCCCTGGAGGTGTTCAAGTACAAGTTGGATGGAGGCTTGAGTAGTCTGATCTAGTTGAGAGGCGTCCCTGCCCATTACAGGGAGGTTCGACTAGATGATCTCTAAGGTCCCTTCCAGCCTAGGCCATTCTATGATTCCACTCATCCCAAATCCCAGTGCACATAGGAACCACAACCCACTGTCCCACACCAGCAGCTGACACCGACGCCCTCACTCGCTGCAGTTGCTGGTACAGACACAAGTATCCATTCACCCGAAGTTTGATTCCAGTTGCTGACACAAATTCACTAGCCCCTATCTGTCCAGCAGCTGTCAATCCTTTCGAGATCTATAGCCCCTGCATGAAGAGCTTTGGTATTTGTTATTGTCTCCATTTTCCCACATCTACTAGGTTTCTATCTCTGTGTGGTTTTGGTTATGTACCAAATCCCCTACTCCAACCTTTCTTCTCCACTGAGTCCCTGTTCTAAGAACGAAAGAGAAAAGATTCAACAAAGATTTCAATGCTAAGTGGGGAAGGCAACGAGTTGGGAAAAAAAGCACAGAAAGCTCAGTTTGTCAATTTCAAAATCAGTTACAACAGTTGCACTCCTTGATGAGTGCTTTATGCAGCAGAAAACGCTAAAGGCTTCACGGCATGTTAGGTTTGCATACGATCAAAATACATGACCCAAGATGCATAAAACACCAGCAGGGTTTTTTTAATGCTACACCATCATAAACACCACTAGTTCAAAGGATTGTTGATGCTACAAAACAGCACACAGTTGTAAGCTATGAAATAGAACAAAGATTTACTTTCGATATCCTATTTCAAATGCAGACACTCTTCTGTTTCAGAGTGTTACAAATTTTCTTTCTCAAGTTTACAAGTTACCAGCTGCCTGAATGTGCAAAATTCACAATTAGACTGCCTGCTTCCATGAAAGCTTAGTTACCACTGGAGAGCTAACGTAGATTTTCTAATCTGGAATACTGAGGCCGATATTATAGTTGCATGTGCTAAGCTGTATTCATATCTTTCTTGACATACGAAGAAAAAGGAAATTACCAAATCACCACTATAAGCTGCCTTGCAGGAGAACTGTTAGATTGCCACTCTTGGTTTCTGCCACAGAAATTACTGCTCAGCATCCACACTTTCAAAATGGTAACGTATACAACACTCATCCAGGGTAATAAAATTACTTAGAATCTTCAAATATTCTGTAACACACTTTTTAAAGTAAATAAAACCTAGATCCACATTTTGCTTCATACAAAATTCGTAATTTGGGGGTTTTTCACCTAAACCTGCAATAGATAACGAAAACCTCTCATTCTAATTTTATTACCACTGTACAGATGAGTGAGTGAAGTCACTTGAACAATTCCACTCATGCTTGAAAATAAACAGAAGCAGCAGTGAGAAAACCAGAGATCTGGAGTTGTCTTCTAGATCTTTTCTTCATACTGACTTTCACAAGAAAAGCTGAGAGGCTTTAAACCAAAATAGAGACAGATAAAAATCCAACAGATTTTAATACAATAATTTTAAATAGTAAAACTTAAATAGTGAAAAATGTGTGTGCCTCACAAAGTAAAAGATGCTAAAGCCTTTGAATGCGTCCAGAGGAAGGCAGCAAAACTGGTGAAAGGGCCCGAAGGCATGTCCTGTGAGAAGGGAGGCTGAGGACTTTAGGTTTGTCTAGTTTGGAGAAAAGGAGGCTGAGGAGTGACCCCATTGCTCTCTACAGCTTCCTCAGAGAAGCAAACAGAGAGGGAGGTACTGATATCTTCCTTGTATCTAGTGGTAGGACACATGGGAATGGCTCAAAGCTATGTCAGGGGAGTTTCAGACTGGACATTACAAATAATTTCTTTGCTGAGATAGTGGTCAAACACTAGAACAGGCTTCCTACAGAGGTGACCAATGCCCCCAGCAAATCAGTGTTTAAGAGGCATTTGGGCAATGCCCTTAAAAGCACGCTTTATCTTTTGGTCAGCCTGAAGTGGTCAGACAGCTGTTGGACTAGGTGATTTTGTATATCCCTTGCAACTGAACTAAGTATTCTAAATAGAAAAAAGTTAAGCTAGTAGGAAAAACCCAACAGCATACACAGAGGACCATAAATAACTTTTGCCTACCTGTTTTGCCCCTGCATGCAGGTTCTGGCTTCAAAGTTCGGTTTTACAAAGGTGAATTACTTTTTGACTGACTGCAAATCCAAGCACTCAGAAAATTCTGTCTTCACTGAGGCTTCAGTGGCTGCACCAGGTTCCGTTCAGAAGCTTCTACCTGAGCTGTAGCTTCCCACTTGTATTTCCAAGTTACTGCTACACCACAGTAGAATCTTTCCATCCCTCAGTGCTCTAAAGCTCAATAGCAGGGAAGGAACCATTCCTTTCTTCCCAGTCTGCCCAGTCCCAGCTCAATCATTTGTAAGAGAAAACAACTGTGAATAAATACTGCCTATCAAAGATATTTTTCAGGAAATAACTACATGTTCTAGATATGCTAGGTTAGCACAGGCAGTTTTGCTAATAGTCTTTGAGATTCACATTAGGTAAGCTAGAGAAGAAACATGGCGCAGATCACTTACTATGATGACTTTGGATCAGATCAAAAATTCAGTTACAAATCAGGTGCCTGAGATCAGAGAATAGATGAGAACCAATTTCTGTAGAGCTGCGTCTAGACAAGACCAAAAGCTTGGAAAAAACCCAAGTACTAGAGCAACTACTGTGACTCCCATGAGCACTCTATCATTTGCAACACTGATGTTACTAAATCGAGAATCGGGAATTTACAAGAGTCACAGCCACTATAGCCTCAGTGTTTCTATACATACTCATACACTATATTCTTCTATTTCTATGCCTTCTATTTCATGCAGAGATAGTGTGCTTTAAAATAGCAGGCACAGAGCTTATTCAATAGGAGTGAACTGAGGGAAATAAACAAATCATCAGTTTGTTGAGAAGTTAAATGGAAAGAACACAATAGTAATTTCCTAAACACAAACAGGCTAGTAGGAATTCAAGCCACTGACAAACAATGAAGACCCAGTTATACAACAGCAGTACAGAATCTTTCCAAACTAACACTTTGACACCACCTCCACATTACCCTTATTTTATTCTTGCTTCTTTGTAGTTAATAATGTTCTCTGACTTATAAAAGTATTTTTTCAACATCCACCATAAACCATTTTGAAGCCACAACAGGACAGAATTGAACCTATTTGTCATTGTGTAAATTCCAGATAAATTTTACATGCCTATGTGCATGTACAGCAGTGAAAACTGGCTCTGTATTGAAGATCTTCCAGAATATCTTTCTCCTCGGACAATATTTTTAGGCAGAAATGGATAACAGTATGGTAACGGGACACAGAAAAACTTCCAACCTTATTTGGATGTTTAGTAATTAATTGAACACATAAAAGATATGTACTCTTTAAATCACTGCACCAAGACAATTATATGCACCAAGAAAAATATAGGCATATGCATAGGGTACACACCTTTAAGTTGTTTAAGTACACAGTTCTTAAGCATGTTATGATTGAGCATATAATAACAAGGAGTTTTTTCAGTGAACTGCCTGTTCATGCTGTCAGCTGGTAGATTTCAGATGAGAAAAAACTACCAATAAAACTGATATTTTAGATCACCATAGTAGGCTACAAATTATTTTTAGTCACATTCAGCAGTATGGAATCTCGAGTGTGCTGGCTGTGGTAAATCCCTAAGGATAAATCTTAGTTAATTGCTAGGAATAATATTTTCTTCACAAGGACAAGACGACAAATAACTGAATCATAAACAAAGCAGACAAATGTATAAAAAGTATATAGAGATGAATGTTAAAATCACAAAAACCCAAACTAAAAGACACTCTTGACAATTAAGTGAATGCAACAAATTAGCCATTCTGCACTTTCATTCATTAAAAAGTTTACAAACATACTAACCATCCCTAATGATTCCTTTTCTGTAGTAGAATTAGGAGATTTTATTCCCCATATTTTATAGGTATCTACAGTTTATTAATGCAGTCAGATAATGCACTATTTGTAGATATACTGTTAATAAATTACACACTCTTATATTTCAGAAACAGCAATTGCACTGCAAAGATACCACAAAGACAACTTTTTTAAAATGTTCACATGAGACTGCTGACATGATTAATTATAGTAAGAGTGAAAAAGCTATTTCAAAAAGACTGCAGATTGTATGTCCCACATATAGACACATTTTTCAGACCTCTCTGAGGCTTGTTTTACTCTCCCACAAAGGTGATATGCTAAGTATGTAAAGTTATGCACATGCAAAAAGGTAGATATAAAAATAATGATGCAAGCTATGAAGTGTTTTACACTGCAAGCAGGGTGGAAAAGGGTTCTCTGCCATGTTCGAGTTTTCTCACACTCTCTCCTACCTCTTTAGCATAATACAGTTTTATGAGTTCAAATTAAAATTGATTAAGAAAACCCAAAAAACCAGAAAACTTATAACCTGCTATACTCAAATTTAGTAAAACCTTCAATTCTACATTCCTGGTTCTGTATCAATTTATTATTACAGGGCTCGAAGACATCTGAAGCTCCATCACAACTATTTTGTTCTTGTATTTTCAATTGTGTCCACTAAAGGAAAATAAGCTTATGTGAACAATAAAACCCTACTTTTCTGCATCACTGCTAACTTCAGCCATTCTTTCTCCTTCAAAATGCTGCCGTATTGGAAATCCTATATAGCATATGTACACAAAACCTTCACATATTACTGTTATATTGCAAGAATAGCTGGGATACATTACATAAAGTATTTTTTTACACACAGAAAAACTTTAAAATCATCTAGACACTAAGAATATGTAAGTATTTCTGGAAGTTCCATTAAGGCTGGACATGGATTAACATGTAAAATCAGGATAAACAAAACGCAGCTGTGAATGCTGGAAATATCTCGACTAATCTTCTAATGTAAGCCTGAGAAAACTCCCTTAGAGCGACTTGCTGAACTTTTCAATTCCATGTCATGGTAGTTGAGACATCAGATTTCACATGACTGGCTTGCCACTTGCTTAACATGAAGCGTAAAAAACTCTGATGGTTCTACTGCATGCTAGAAGAGTTGTGAGATATCATTGCCTGACTATAACAATTTCAGAATTATTTTAAAAACTCCCAACAAAACTAATTTTAAATTGAAGAAATACTCTCATCACTGATAAAAGACATAAATATTTAGGTAACTACAGAGTCACCTGCTATAGCTAGCACTATAATTTCATGGTCATTATGTGTCATTTATATAAGTGACTCCAATTTCTAAAATACGTTTTGTTTTTAAATATATAGGGTTTCTATTTTTAAATACATCGCATTAGTGGAGATAGTTTAGTAACATAATGAAAAACTGGCATCTGGGTTTGCTACGCCTGAAATTGCTTAAGAGACCTTACTATATTTTTATTTAAACACTTGGAACAGTGCAGGCATAATTCAGGGAGATTATACCACTAGTAAGAGTACAACCTATCTATACATATCTCTGGCGAACATTAAATAATTATAAAGTAAACATTCACAGCTAATTTCTTCACATAAGCCTATTCTAAACTCCACATAAGCCTATTCTAAACTCCACATTTGAGGAAAATGTATATTCCACGTTAACACATTCAGGTCAATCAGCCACTCATGACTTCATGCAACCTTCAATAGTTTTCATGTTAAGCTTTCTTTAGAAAAAGTATAAATCACTTTGTCCCAAGACAGACTTCACCCCACACTGGATAACATACACTAAGAAAATAAAGCCCATCTCCCAAATAAAGTGCTTTAGAGTTTTGACTAAACATCTCAACTTCAGCATCTCAAAATTGAACTGACTGTTCTCAATATGACCCAACAAACCTGGCAATGATTGAGGCACGCTGTACTGGTTGGCATCTGAAGAGACTCCTGCCTGCCTCTTTGTCTTCTTCCTTGTAGAGACACTTCCCAACATATCTTACTTAAATTTCTTTTATTTGTCTAAGAGCACAAATTCAATGACTCGACTGGCACTTCTCTGCTTTTTGTACAGAAAGTACATAATGATCTCTCCACAGTTTAAGGGCTAATGTCATATTTTAATTCCAATGCTTTTACTTAAAAAAACCATTTTATTGTATTTAATGCTTTTTACTACTACAGCTTTTTTTCATATTGGAACTGGTCAAATATGCTAATGTTCTACTCTTTTCTGCTTCCTGCTTTCCAAGTAATATAGTTCCTAAACCTCAGTTTCCTTTTGGCTTGCACAGACAACTTTTAACAAAAAAATAAAGCACAAAACTGATAATAAATATTCAAGACAATTTCATAATCAAAGTCATAAAGGTGCTTGCATTACATTAAATTTTATCACGTAATGCTTGATGAATGTTACAAAAGCTATTTATCAGACAAATGTGAAAGATTATTGACTTTCTGAATTAAGATCACCTTTGTGGTCTGATATTCTAGCACACCAAACGTCATCAAATGTTGGTCCAAAGCTATAACTCTTTGATACCATCACATAGAAAAAAAGAAAGCAAGGAAAAAAAAAAAAAAAGAACAGTTGACAATTTTGTGTTCTCAATTAGGAAGTTGGTGAAATGAGGTTGAAGCAGGAAGAGATATGACTTGCAAATCTATTGTTGATTATGGGTCATCTGAGATACTTAATTCTACTCCTTTCTATAGAAATAGAGATGTAGCTAGACAGAATATTTACTTAGTGCTTCAATTGTTGTAAAAGAAAAAAATGAGCAAAGCTGTCATATTTAAGCAGAATTTCTTAAAGGTGCATTTTTTTGTTTAAAGGGAACTCAAATTACTACTCGGAAGACACAGTATTTTCCTTTTCTTCCCTCCTCTTCTTCAAGGCTCTAATAATCCTGATTTTAAATAAAATCCTTTGTTGAATGAGCTTAAGAAAATAACGCAATAAATCAGACATTTATTTATCATTTATGCTACTATGCTACCATAATTCTTTATTTCTCCAATCTGGGCATCTGTTAAGTTGCTAGTACCCGAAAAAGGCGAGGTATTAAAACTGCTCATCTCAATTTTCTCCCTGTATACGCAAAAATATATAGAAAGGAATTTGTTTCACTGTAGTAGTTACGAGCTGTCACACACAGAGACATGAAGAATTAATCAGACTCTCGCTTAAAAGACTGAATAAAGATTTATCACAGTGGCACAGAAGCAATTTCTGATACTGTTCCTTTTTTAACCAAGCAGCTCCACTTAGCAAAAGTTTAAACCAAAAATACAAGGGAAATGAAAAAAAATTAAAAATTCCAACTAGTACATATAATGAGATAGAACAACAAGGCAGACTAAAGGAGGCAGGGAAATATTTATAATTTGATTTTTCATTTCACACTGGAAGTTGAATCTGGAGAATAAGTTTCTGAGTAAGTCTGAAGAGGTAGCTTAAAAAACAGTTTAGCACACCAAAAAAAGATCATAACTATGAAACTTTAATTGTAATTTGTACATTGGTTTGAAATAATTAGTTCAATAAGCAATGAACATTTATCACATAACTGCCTATTAAAAATAAGGAAAAAGATTCTCTCAAGATCACCTGATGATAGACTCTTTCCAGTTACTACCAACCTTTAACATTGTGCTTTTTCCTGTTTTAAGGAGTAGAGTACACTCCAAATATTCAGCATAAAATTACTTTAGACAACATTAACATAGCACGGCTTTGAAATGAAATGCCCTAAAAGATTTAAGAAATTTAACAAAAAAAAAGCATGGCTTGATTCAATCTGCATGTTTTGGTCAGCGATGGCCACAGAGTGTAAAATTTACATGTTAAGTGTTAAAAAAAATATATATACATGATCCTGAGACTATAACCACAATTTCCCTCAAACGTGCTATTTCTGGCAAACAGAAGTGAGAGGAGGCTCCTGTTCTGCTCATCAGTTAATGCAGTTTGTCTGGTAGGAAATAGGTTTGACTTTACTAACAAAATAGTTGGTGCCATCATTCTAGATGGCATTTAATCTCATGTTTTCCTAACTTAGATTTTCAGCTAGGAGAGGGATTCATGTTCTCTGTCAGTATTTTGTAAGTAACGTGGGACAAAGACAACCAATAATTGAAAGCAGTAATTTTGAGGTTTAGTTAAGAGTCAAGTAAAAGAAGTGGGACACTAAAAACTTTTCACCAGGAGTACTACATGTAGTACCATTAAAGCCTCTGGTGATACAAGCAAATAACAAAACAATTCCAACTAAAATAAAATCTCTATAGTTTTCAAGCTGTGCTAGTAACTCATCTATTGTGACTCCTTATCAGAACAGGAGCATACAGATTTATTTCAACACAGAATGACACAAACGTCTCAGACAAGTCATCAGTATTTCAGTATGGCTTTCTTATAATGACTAAGCAATGACACAATGACAGTACAATGGCAGTGTAGGCAGAAGGACTAATATCAAGTTGAATATAATGTCCTTGTATATTGCTGACATGGTACCTGCTTAAGAGCAAACCGGAATATATAAAATGAATGAATAAATAAATAAATAAAACTACACTCAGTATGCACCAGGCATCACAACTCAAGATGAGACAGAACTTCATCTCATATACAGACAGTTGTCTGTGTATAACCAGAATCCACAGAAATATATTTTACTAGGTTTTGAACCAAATAATTCTAGAAGCAGTCAAACCAGTGGTCTAAGTACTGACATGTCACTGTGATCTATAGTGAATACTCTTCTGAGGAAAATGGACAATGCTCACAAGAAAAAGCTCCTTCCTTGTACACTTCACAAATTACCATTCAAATCTTAAGTCATTCAAATTACCATTCAAATCTTAAAACATTTTTCTGGAAACTTCCTCCTAAATCTCTGAATGTACAGAAGTTATTTTATTTCTTATGTACTAGAGTGCAGGAGACTGTAAAACCCTCGCTCCTTTCTTATTATGAAACCTGTATCATCTAGTGTGTTCAGTTCTTTCTGAATGTGAGACTTTTACTTCAATATGATTCTTTAGAACCTTGCACCTTCAAAATTTACTCAGATCATGAAACAGCATGAAAGGCACTTGTATGTAATTTACAGATTATCTCTGTCACAGTACTGTTTCTTTTCTAAAGGTCACAATTTTTTCAGCGTCATTTCAGGCAAGAATATTTCCATACTCATCATACTTTGTTTCCCATGTCCTGAACTTCAGAGGTGGCAATGGTACTTTTCCTGCAAACTGTGAAACTACAGTCTGACTCATCATCTCCTTTGTCCTTACCCTGTTTTTCTCTGCTTGAAGAATTACTCTGAAGTGATGACATCCTAAACCAGGGGATCAGTTCCATTCACACTTGGCAAAACTTTGCTTAGTGAAAGAGGGAGGAAGGAAAGGCAGACTGTTAAAAGGAGACTGGAGTAGATTTAATCATTAGATAAGTGGGTTTTTCTGTACTGACAAGCCCTTAAGATTTAAAGTGGATATGGTTACCATGGAGCCAAGACTCCCACAGAAAAAAAAAATCACAGCATTTTGAAACATTTGTTGGAAGCACACAGGCAGCCAAATAAATGACACTGCACCACTTTCAGGCTTTATTAGGTCACTTAAATTCTACCTGCAAATGGAAGCTGAGGGGAGAGATTTATACAAGCTTTTACCAAATATTTCAGCCATAGGCTTCCTAATTTAGAAAACTTTGCCTGAGAACTACAGGTAAGTTCCTGGTGGAATGCAAGACTTCATCATATATTAATATAACTAATTATTAAAAACAATGGTTCCAAGTAAACTGAGCGGCATGTTTAACTATGAACGTAAATACAAAAACTAAAAACCAAACAAACAAAAAAAAGAATTATGACTTCAATCTCTTACCTTGTCTGTTAGGAATTGCATTTCTACTGTTGAATTAGGTAATATAAATGGCATCCTATGCCTGAAAGAATTACAGCTATAAAAGTTACACCAGATCAGTATCAGTCACAGCTGACAACGTTGAAAGTTTTTTAAATGCAGCAGATCAGTTCAATGTCATGGGCATAGTCAGGCTGTGCTGCAAGACCTTAAAATCCCAGCTATGCTTGAAAAATTGCACTGGCATCTGAAAACTCACAGATTATTACCAATGTAATGACCTGCAAGAAGCAGCTTATGTGTTCACCCTCCATTGTTTGGAGATGACCAAGGTGTCTATGGAGTTTCTAGACTCCTCCATCAACATTATTGAGAAGGATGAGCTCAATGTGAAACAAGATGTCATGGTCAAGGCTATTCTGAAACAGATTGCTCATGACCCACAGAACAGGAGGCAGCACACTGCAGTCTTGCAGGGCAAGGTCAGTGCTGTCACGGTGTGGGCCCAGGCAGCTCTGCAGAGCTGGGTGTGGGGCAGCTGAGCCAGAGCAGCTTTACTTTTCTTGTAAGACTAGAGGAAATTGCAGCCTGCTGACACTGCTCACAAAGAACTGAGCTTTTAGAGCTTTAGGCTATTGTTGCACCAGGGCATAGGTCAAAGATCCTGCGCTGCAGTTGGGGCAGACCTTTTAAGCGCGCGTTTAGAGCTTAAGTTGAACTACTCCTCACATCCAGGAAGAGCCAAAGTTCACATGGGATGACGTTATCTCTAAATACACAAAGTTTATGAGCCTTTGCCTAGAGAAGTTAGACTATGCAAATAGCAGCAGGAGTTAAGGCAGTTTGAGTCTGCACACAGGAAAGTGCCATGCCAAAGCAGTGGCAGGATCCCTGCGATAAAATAGCAATGTGAAAAATGGGATGCAAACCCCTTTCCAGACTAGTTAAAAGCTACACATTTGATTCTCTGGTTCTCTAATAAGCTTTAGACAACACTACAGGCTTAAAGCAAAGCCATCCAGTGTTAGCACTACCCATTAAACCTTCTGCATTAATATTCTAACCTCCTCTTCGTATTTTTCAAGTTCAGCTGGCACTGATCCAAGCAGAATACTTCACGACCAATGTCAAAGCGCATGACTATGTGAAGGACAATAAGGAGTGCAAAGCTCTCATCATAAACATGCCGACAGAAATGTACAACCTAAATATGCACAGCCCATCTTATTCTGATTTCGCCAGCCCACTCAGTCAGCCTCGCCTGCACTATGCCATCTTGTTTGCTATCAGAGGGTGCAGCAAGGGAACCCTCAACCAATGCCATTAAGACATATACTGCCAATGCAGAGCAGTGAGCAAATGCCACACGTGAGGAAGAAAGCCCCCTTGCCTGTCACAACCTTCCTTATTTAGAAGTCTTTGTCTACATTATCAGAGGATTTGACAGTGTGAATTATTTCATCAGCATCCAGCGGCGTGACACACTTAAGAAAACATGGCAGCATCGCTCTTAACTTCATCTATGCCATGGAAGGGTTTGACAGATACATGTGCTCAACACAGCAGTGGTAGAAGCCAGAGACGAACCAGTGGACACCGACCGGCCCCACGCATGAGCAGAGAAGCAATGCTAGAGCAACCACACCGCATGAAAAGGTAAACAGACCCTGAGATTATTCAAAGCAGCTAATGTTGAAGTATGGTGAGCGGGACAAGGAACCAAACAAACATCAGTGCACAGTATTACACAGCAAGCAAATGCCTGTCCTTTCCTAAGCATGCATGGGGGTAGGGACTCAGCCTCTTACTGGGCTACATATCTGATAAACATGGCTACCACTCAGTATTTGACATCCACATAGAAAAGAGAGCTGTGGGAGCAAGAAAGGTAACAGATGCTCCCTTTAGCATGATGAATCATTTAAAATAAAGAGGAAGAAAGCTCAGGTAAACGTTATTGATTAAATCCTGGAGTTACAGATATAAAGCTCTGTAAGAGACAGAAACTGACTGGTGTGACGGGAGATGCAGACAGAAGTGCCAAAACTCTTCCAGACATGTGTACCACCAATAGCCCATTTGCTCCTGCACTGTACTCTTCCCGGCCTCAAGTGAAAGTGCCTGCCTCATACAGTTCAGGGAATAAAAGGTCTCAATCCTGCTGGCTTGAATAACTCACTGCACTTATAATACTTCAAACCCAGAATGACAGGACCATTAAATAACCAAAAACAGACCTTTCCCTTCCCGCTCCCCCCTCCCAATAAATAACCAAGCAACACAATTGATTTTCTCTTCAATGTATTCTCCCACCAAAAGCATAACTGCCCTGCTCACACAGGGTCAGTCTCTTCTCCCAAGTGATAGGACTAGAGGAAACAGCCTCAGGTTGCACCAGGTAAGGTTTAGATTGGATATTAGGGTAATTTTTTTTTCTGAAAGAGTTGTGAAGCACTGGAACAGGCTGCCCAAGGAAGTGCATGAGTCACCATCCCTGGAAGTGTTTAAAAGAAGTGTAGGCATGATTAGTGGCAGACTTGGCAGTGTTGTTTAAAACTGAAGTCAATGTTCTTAAGGGTCCTTTCCAACCTAAACAATTCTGTGACTCTTCCCCATGATTCTATAAGGAGCAAGGATATCCCCAGAATTACTTCCTTCTGAATTGATTTCCTTCAAAATTAAAACATGATACTGAAGAGTAATATAACCATACAAAAAGCAGCTTGAAGCTCCTCTTTAACTGATGCCAATATACAGACTAGTGACTACTTGAGTACCTGACATTTCACTAATTTCTCTAAAACATTACAAACTGACTACACTGACAGAAGACCACACATCTAACTCACTGAGAATCTGCAAAACACACTGTCTGACTAGAATCTTGCCAGAAAAATATCTTATCATAATTTGGGTTACCAAACAGGCCAGGGACCATTCCCAAAAGACAGTACAGATAAGGTCACCCTGTGGAATTAGTGAAGCTGCATGCACGTAAACTGTGCACTTCCTCTTCACTTCAAGGCTAGAGAATTCACTGTTGCTACTCTATTTACAGTCAGAGACTTTATAGCCTTCAGAACAGGGTTAAAGCAGGTTGTACCTTTTAGGTTGGTCTCTATGTTGAATTTACATTTTTCAAAATATATCAGTATGAGCTTGCTATGACAGGTGAGCAAGTCCTGGCAAAGGTAATAGTAAATACTATGTCACTGTTCAAGAAGCGGTTGTCACCTACATCACCTACTCAGGCCGCAGGACTATATACAAATAGATACAAAATTGTGAGGAACCTAAAGATCCAGTCATATGAAAGTAAGCTAAACAAACTCAGGTTGCTTATTCCAGCAAAGTTAAACTGCAAAGAGAGTAAATAATAAATACATTGATAAGTGACACTGTTGCCACACATGAAAAAAAGTTGAGAAATACATAAATACATTTAATCTGAAAAACTGAAGGACGATTACTAGATCTGTGAATTGGTACCTTGATAGAAGTGGCAGGGGAAAAAAAGATATAATTAGCTTTCAAATTGAAGTTCAGTTCAAAATTAATTCAAAGACTCAAAAAGTTCCTTCCAGTTCTACGTTTCTGTATGTTAATAGATGTTTCTATATGGAATGAAAGCAAACACAAGACTAATCTAAGCAAAGATACTTCAGTTGGATTCTGTGTGGTACACATAAGGAAGCAGCAAGCACACAGAAAGATTGAAAAGTCCAAATGACTTTACAAGTCTGAAAGAGAAGCTACAAAGATGAACTTTGAGGAGTAGTGACAGCAGAATTTCAGTGTTCTCAGCAAAGTATTTTTAAGCACTTGTTGTGTCCCGTATTCAAAACAGATGGGGCCTTGCTCATATCTGAACGTAGATTCCACTTTGAAGTTTTTCTTTTCCACAAAATTACCAACTTATATCTGTAATTTTCCATCAAAAGCAAGCAAATTCCTTTTAAGAGGCCCAATTTTGGTAAGGCACACATGTCAAAAAGAATAAAAAGCTTGCCATTTCTTATAATTTCTTGCAGTTTTTTATGATCTCAAACAACAAGAGACAGGAGGAGGAATGTTATCTCTGGTTTTTATGGCCTCGGGTAGAGCTAAAGTGGAAAAGCATAAAAACTGGTGCCTCAGACTCTCTCTCTCTCCTTCCAGTCTATCTTTGTGAATAGTCACTATTAGTGCATATGCAGAATGACTGAATACAAAGATTCTTTGTCTCCCTAGTCAAGTCTACTCTCAGATTTCTTTTTATCATTACAGTATTACTATCCTTCTCGTCACACCAAAAAAAAAAAAAATCCATCTCTGAGACATAGTTGTACCTTAGTCTTTTCTCTTTTTCTTCTTATCACATTAAATAATTAAGTCTTACAGAATGCATCCCTCCTTTAGCTGCCATCCCTTCAATCAAACAAATTCCAGTTTCTGATAACTTCGTGGTAATCACAAATGCCTATTTACAAAATACTTAGTTTTGGGGTTGGTTTTTTGTTTTGGTTGTGGGGGAAGGTAAACTACTATCTCTCGCAGACGGAACTCTCCTGCAGATATAACTCTCTTCTGGGCCAAAACACAGATTTTTAATCATGGTTCCCTTGAGATGGTTTAAGAATTCTCTCAGGATCACTAGACTGAAACTACTATTGCTAAATGTAACATAAAGAGTCGTTGTTCCACTCAATGTGACATGTATAAACATGGAAATTAAATTTATGATTAGTTTTGGTCAATCTGGTCAATCTGCAAGCTTTCTCCTTTAGCAGACTTCCGCTCCAACTAATTACTATTTAGCAACAGCAGACTTTCATGACATATAACTACCAAGGACTATCCCTTACACGTAGCTGTAACATTTTATCAAGTTCTACATATGAACATTACACTAACTTGCAAATAACTGAAGGGAAGGCCTGCAGCCAGTGACCCAACCACAACAGCCATACACACTATGCGTGTACTAGATTGAAGTAACCAGAGCGAACAGCAATTGCTATATCTCTATAATATCATAACAGGAGAAGAAATACTTGGGAAGAAGCAGGTGTTGCCATTGCTTCAGACCACTATTTTAAGACAGCAGCACATTGCCTAAGGCGGTATTTCGGCAAACACTGCAAGTCGTCACCTCGTATATTCTCACGTGACTCATGCAGTTATCTCACAATTAAACCACTAATGTTGCATCTGATGAGTATGAAAAAGTACAGAATTCACAACCATTTAAAGGAACCATGTGTGCCAAAAAACCCAACTACATAAAACTCTGCTTGAACAAAAGGAGACAGAAGTAACCCTTCGGATGCCACCGCGATCACCAAAGAGCACAGCACCTGGACAGTGACGTGATCTGACGGAGGCTAACTCAGCACTGCCAACAGCTTGCTACTTTTATATCTATTATATCTATTATATATATCTATTTTTTTCAGTAAGTAACAATTGTGTCTTTGCCTCCATCTTCTGCACTTGCACTTGAGAGGAATAGTTCAGTGACCTCTATTGTAACAACTGCAAGATCCAGTTTACTGTGAAAACAGCTGGCTCAAAGAAACGATAGGCAGAAAAAACCACAACCTAGTACACAGAAGCTGGCACTTGAATTTGGTGTTGTGAAATACCTAAATTACACAGCTAGCTGACAGCATGTTTTTAGTTTTGGAGATTTAAGGGATGCACACATACACACACAAAAAAGGTTGGATATTGTTATCTGATGTTGCCTGCAAGTAGCCTGAGGTCAGAATAATCTTCCATCAGCTCCCATGTTATTATTGACCTCTGCTACAACTGCCACTGTCTATTATTCAGATAAACAAGGAAAAGAAAAACAGATGTGAAAGATAAAAGTAGCAAATGGATTAGAATAAAGTTAGCTTGCATGAACACATGATTAAGCTATGCAATTACATGTTTAATTTTCTAAACAGCACTGGAAACATTCTACCGATATCATGGATTACCTATAACAGAATATTACCACTATCATCTTTTGGCCATTCTTTTTCTGCTTGAAGATTTTGCTCCCCGTTTTCTATGTTGTGGTGTAATGTGTTTCATCCTTTAGAATGCTGTGATTTATTATTTTAAACAGTCTTAGAGTTATAGAATTATCAGGGTTGTAAGGGATCTTAAAGATCATCTAGTTCCAACCCCACTGCCACGGGCAAAGACATCCCCCACTCGACCAGGTTGTCCAGAGCCACATTCGGCCTGGCCTTAAAATCTTGCAGGGATGGGGCTTCCACCACCTCTCTGGGCAATCTGCTCCAGTCTTCATATTGGCAAGGATGGAAAAGGTCATAACACAACTCTAATTGGCAAGTTAAGCCTTATATAGAGGCCCTTATTTAGACAATGTTATTTAAGCCTAAGGTCAACCTTGAGAGATGATGACTTGGGAAGATCCCTGGCAAATAAAAATAGGTAAGTCTTTCTAACAAAAACAAATTTCTGTCATGAAATTAAAGTTATATGCTCAAAATGAATCCAGAATCTTCTATAACATCAAGCTTCCTAAATTTCAAGTTAATCACAGAGAGGCTATACTTCCTAACTCAGCTTCTCTCACAGTTGGTGGTTTTTTTCAACAAGGCACCAGTGGACACAGCTTTACAGCTTATGGCCTGTACAGTAGTATGACATGAAATTGGAACTATATACTCCAGTTAAGAGTAAAAGGTCATTAACCATAGCTTCTGTAACTTATCTGCAATTAAGCCAGCTAGGGCATTCACAATGAGTCATCAAATCATGGCATTTCAAAGTAAAAAAGAGCAAAAGCCCAAGAAAAACATCTTCCCTTCTTCTAAAATTTTTTATTAATAGAGTAAAATATGTAGCATTATCAGTATATATTTGCATATGCGGAATGTTTAAATGGAGGCGATAACCTAGTTTTTTCCTCCTTGAGGAAACTCATTATTGTGTAATAGTGATTAGAATGTATTCTATACCAGAAGAACAATCTGGCTGTTTCAACAATGTTTACAATTAATGACATATCATACTAAGTTCTTTTAGATCTCACCATTTCCTTATGGTTTAGTAGCAGCTATATGCTGCTCTTAACTTTTACAATCATGAAGAATAGTTAATTTTGAGCATACGGGAGACCAGGTGCAAAATGCGTAACAAAATTCTGAAGCTCGGGCTGAGTTGCGTGAGTTAAAGCAAAGCAGGTCTTGATCAGGACAAGGCTGATATACTAAACTCTTACTATTTCACATATTAAACTGAAATAACAGTTGAAGAATGCTCACATCACTGGTGAAAAATATAAACCCACAACCTATACCCTTCTCCAGTAACATCATTATAGTCACTTCCATGAAATAAACTTCGGCCTGTATGTTTGTATTCTCAGTGTTACATAAAATCATTGCTTCAAAACTGTAAGTGCGGGGAAAAAAGTGCTATAGTAGTTGCTGAATTTTCCTTCCCTTGTAAATCACATGAACATGCTTGTATTACTGAAGCTTTTTTCTAAGTGCTATTATAGTTGATTTCACCACGTATGGACAAATCAACCTTTATTCCTACCTTTATAAAAACCAAAATATTAAAATGAAAGTTTTAAATACTGTAAGAAATACATGATCATCATCACTATTAAGATGAACATCAGAAAAATATTATGGGTTTGATCAGATATAATTCAAAGACAATCCTGTAATCTAAATATTCTACATTTGTATTACCTAGCACAATATGAGATGCAATGTTACTTAATGGTACAGGTGAAAAGATTTTACATTTACACATTTTGTTACATTGTTTTAAACAAATAAATTAATCAATAAATTACCTAATATCCCAGTTGAAACATAAGGGCAATTCAGCCATCAAAAGTGCTACGTCCATCAGTCACTCGCAACGACTTCACCTACATCAGATTACCTATAACTATTTCTAGGCATGGTAATGAAGTAACTAAAATAGATCAAGATAATGAAGGCTCAATTCTGCCTTATTCAGCTAGGACTATTTCCAAGCAATCTGCAAAACCTTATTATGAAAGCAAGTAAGGAGTCTTAAATTCACTCTAAACTGTTACAGCAAAGGTTTAGGGTCTACAAATCAGAAAGTTAATACCGTTCTTTGCATTTCAAAAAACCTTACACCTTAAAATACTCTAATGTATGCAAATAGCACATAAAGGAAAAAACGCGTAGTTTTAAATAAAGGTTTGGCACACATTAACACAATCATTATTTACTTCCCACAGATAGTGACTGATCAGGAAACCAAATCTTATTAATCCTTTCTGACACTTTTTCCTGTGATGATCAACAGGTATGCAGCAAAGAGCTTTTTGTCCTGTGAATGTTCTTCACAAAAAGGTTACTTGGTAACAACAAATGCAGGTATGACATACACTATCAGACTGAGGTCTTCCAAATTCTCAAGACTACCTTTCCAAGCATTGGCCACAGAAGAACTGTAAAATCTATTGATTTTATCATTTGGAAAGTGCAACAGAAATGCATCGGCATTTTAGAAGAAGGATATGCTAGTAGCTTGGATTATAATATGACATTTTGGGATGTTTTAAGTATTTTTTTTAACCAAAACATTAACTGACTGCACAATAACTATCAACATCTCTGTACATTATCAAACAGCTTCTGAGTTCTACAAACTACTGATATTAAGCATCTTTACTATGCACCAGGTGTATAGGTCTTCAGGGCATTTTCCATAGGTAGAAAAGATGAGACAGTGCAGTCAATGAACTTCAGAAGGAGTCTTGAGACATGGAAGTCATTTGGCCTTAAGCATTTTAGTGAATCATTGAGTCATTTTAATATATATTCCAAGTTTGATGATCCTTGCACTCCCACTTGTACATGGTACTGCAGATGCAATTTGAAAGCATGTTAAAACCTCGCTGTTTTAAATTAGTTCTGCATCTGCTGCTAAACAGCTGTTTCAAATCTCCAAGTTGAAATTCTATTGTTTGTACAAGTAATTTGTAAAAGTTTTTATTTAAGTTGCAGGTCTTTTGTACTACATTGTTACTGGAGAGAATTCAAGTTGCTGAAATTAGGTCAAGGGAAGTTAGTTTTCTGATACAAGATATTGGAGACCTTGGTTGAGTGATGAAGTAGCTGAAATGCCAAATATTGAGATGTTTGCTCTGGACTAAGAACAGCTCAGGTGTGTGCTGACTACTTATCTCACTGAGGAACTAGCACTTCTTATTTGGATAAAAGCCCAGTAGAAGGAACAAATCCTGATGTTACTACTAAATCCTTCACCTTTTATTGCTGTTGTCTCTGCCATTGCTTCTACTGACTGAAGCTACCACTCCTGACCAAAAGACATGATGTGTCAAAAGAGGGAACTGGAAAAGAGATGTGACCTGATCAACAGAACGGCCATCAGCTTCTATTTACAGAACTACATCTGTTAAGACTTAGAGTTGACTGATAACAGGTGCACAATGGTTGACAAATACATCAACTCATAGGATAGAATCATAGAATCATTTTGGTTGAAAAGATCTGCAAGATCAAGTCTAACAGTTATCTAACTCTACCAGGCTCACTTCTAAACCACGTTCCTGAGCACATGCATCATACTACAGGTGAGACACTAGCAAAAGCAGGTCGAAGTGGGGGAAGAGGGGGGTAATATTCAATTTTCCTGTAGGCTTTTATAATTCCTATGTATATCCCAATACTTAACTACTTTAGACAGACTCTGAAGATGTCACATAGTTACAACTGTGCTTCAGAACATTACTGTAATTTTCAGAAAACAAGTTTCCAAAATCTGCACAAGTGGAATTAAGTACTTGGGAGATTGCCTTTTGCAAGTAGAATATATCTCCTTTTAAAATAATATCTGGTACATAATTTTAAATCTTCGGGCACCAAAACCACTACATCCTAACTTCTAGATATAAACGAATGGTCTAGTGACTTATTAATGACTTGATCAAATAAACAAAAATTCACTGAGGCATACATTGATGTCTCACTTTTTCTTTCTGAATCTTTTACAGTGTTCATGTTAGTAATTGTTTTCTTAAACGGAGGTGATAATTTTGCTGTCTATAGAGATCTGTATTGGTTATATATCTGCACTGTTATTACACGCCATTTGGGAAAATACGTGTTTTGTGAATGAAGTCAAGAATCACATGACTTTAAATTAGTGTCCTGTAATTGAATTCAACATACCTTAAATAACTGCATGCCAAATTCATTTTTCTTCTCTTCCCTGCCTGCAACTCTATTTTAATTTTTGGAATCTGTATCTACTGCACCTGGCAGCATTTATCCATGTGGTCACAGCACTGCCATGGGAACTGAGAAAGAAGCAATATTCACAGCTGGATTTCAACATGAATCATACCCTCTTAGCATAGCAAGGGACTAGAAAAAAAGGCACAGAGATCAGTAACACACTTGACGCATTTTATATCAACGTGGGAACATCACTAGCAAACTCACCGTTCTTTACCAAAGATATTAATACCCCTTCAGGCACCAAAAAGCAGAATTTCATCAGAAGACAAATACCCCCAACAGCCACCACTGGGACTAGGTGGAAACAGGGAAATGTATGCTTGGAGTATTAATTTAGGATTACTGCATGGTCAAAAATCCCACCAAAAGGCTTTAAACTCACATTCTTAGATGAGATTGAAGAGTTTTGCTTGATTGTAACAAATTTGATGTTATTACAACAAACTCACGTTGACACTTATACCTCCCCCTCCAAAAACATTAAAAAAGCAAAAGGAAAAAAAGGTAAAAAGGAAAGGATCTGGTTCTATCCTAGGTGTTAAATCAATCATTACTATATTGCAGCTTGCAATTATTTTGTAACAATACGCTGTATTTATTACATTGTAATACATGTGCAGATTTCTTCTAAAATCAGTATTTTTTAAATTGAATTGCAGCTTGCAAAAATGCAGCTCATTACTAATACACGCATATCATCTATGTATGTACCTCATGCATATATGACATGCATACATACATCATACTTAGGTGTACTATCATACGATAGAACTCACAATGTTGTACAATGCATCTCTGAACATCACTGCGTTACATGATTACAGGAAAAACTAGGTTTACAGTCTATTCCCTAGGTTCACGCTAAACAAAATGCAAGAAAGGTATGAGGGAAACAGATCAAACAATGCACAATCTCTAAACACAGCTTGCAACACCAGGACCTTTAGAAGCGTGTCCCTAACTCAGCCACCTTCAATTTAATAGAGGAAAATCAGCTTCCACCTCTTGACTAATCATGATGCAAGTCTTAAATGCCCACCAGATATATCTGCAAAAATTCTACATTTTCTCCTTTCTGCCCCCTTTTACCTGATACAGCCTTCCAAAACACTATCACTTAACAAGTGCATTTTTTTTCCCCGAATTAAAGTATTGGTCTTTTTTCCTCATAACACCAGTAAACCTACTTTATAATTGTTTCTGTAACTAGAATTTAAAAATTTTTACCCAACAACATCCTGGATATTATTTCACTGTCTTCTCTTATTCCCTTTTTACCTTCCTCTGTTTCCTTTCCTCTTATTTGAACTGCAAGCATTTAGTGCCATGAACATTCCACATATTCTGTATTTGTACCACAAGATGGGAACAGACCTCAAGATCCTAAATCAGAGAATGAGAAAGACCCAATCACATCATGTGCAGTTCTATGAAATTATAATGCAGTTGTGGCTGTATCACTTATCCTTCCTCCTTAACAGCAGCTATAAAATTTCAGCCATTAAATAATCTTCAAACAACTTTGATTAGAGTAAATATACCAAACTACTTAAGTGTTTGCCTTTTCATCTAAACATGGTGCAACTTCCTCAGAGAAATATTCCTTACCAAGAGCTCAAAACATCCACATAGATGAGGCAATTTTGCTCCAAAATAGAAATTGTTACAAATTAATCAAGTAACTCTGATACAGATATCAAGCCACTTACTCCAGAGTTGAAAAACAGATATTACTTGTGTTTATAGTATGGCAGAGCACTTGTTTCAAATTCTGTCTTGGAAAAGGGCTGCAACTAATTGCAGAAAATTTTGTCTTTACTTCATAAAAAATAAACACTCACAGCATACTATAGCATACGATGCACTGGAAAATGTCATACTGTAAATCTATCTTGCAATATTACCCAGATCTTCAGCAAGAAAATAGCAAAGAAAAAGTGTAAGCTGCTTTGCATACATGTAGTGACAAACTGAGCAAACCTATTCACAAAAATGAGAATACATGCAGAGAGAAAAAGCGGCAAATCAATGGGTAAAAAAAAATAATAAAAAAATTCAAACTACAGAGCAATATTATTTACAAAGAAGGATACCACAAGTTCTAAGAAATATAACTCGGGATAAACTCGTAGAATTAAGTATCATTCCCATGACAAGAAGAGCAATTGCAAGTAGCTACACTGGTGATGGCCTGAGGTTTAAGAAGTAAGAAGAAATCTATTTGAAAATCTTTTTTTTTATGCAGTGGAAGAGACATGCTAGAGTTTGCTTGTTGTTTGTTGCACAACCTTTTTTTTTCTTCCAAGAAGACTTAGAAGTATGGACTGCTATACGACTGTTTGAAAATCAAGTGAGGAAGATTTAATGCACAGAAATACATACACCATTATATAAACATTTAATTCAAAAACTCACCAGTTCTCAGAAGTAACTCAAGTTTTACACAGCATTATTCTTCCTTTCTTTTTATGCTTTTCCTATAAGAAACTGACTAACAGACAACTACTGTAACATGAATTGCAGTACATTTCAGCGGCAACAGACAAAATGTCCTAATTAATTTGAAAAAAATGCCACGGAACACACTCAGCTGCTCAAGAAGCATGCAGAACATGTGCCAGCTCCCTTAAAAGAAGCGTCAGGAAAATTCCACTAGTTTATTCTTAAAGTGTTGCTTAGTCTTTGTGACTTTTACCATATATAAATTTCTGTACCACTTTAATATAGTCACATACACAACTCTTCATAGAAAACAACTTCCACGTTTTCCCAGATATTAGATTAACCACTGTTAAAAATCTCTTCCTCGAAATATCTTTCACTGTTGCCTAACATTTGGTCAATACGTTTGTTCACAAGTATTAACCTGATGAGCATTATACAGCAGATACCCATACTTTACTGAATCAAGCCACGGGTATATATGCTACAGAATATTAGCATTCAGTTAGTAGCATAACTATCAGATCATAAATTGGACTAGAAATAGATTATTTTAATGTTTCCACTTTACACATTCTTTATGTCATTAAGGACACATCATTAAGTACATGGATTTAACAAGACAACATGGGTTAAAACCACCTAAAAAAATAAATGGTTTTATGCCACACAGATACTAGGTAAACAGCAGTGCTTTAGTACAACTCCCCAAAATAACAAAAAAAGCACGATATAATCACTTTTTATATTTATATCTGGCAACAGTGAAAATTATTGAAAAAAACAAAGTCTAGATCATATTATACATGAAAGTTCAGAGATAACTGAGATAACCTCCCATCTCATGTGTAACATCTGAACAGAAGAGCTCATTTCCAAGCAATATAAATAGGAAAGTGTATGAGCCACCCAATTGTCCTGATTCTGAGTAGCAATTTAACACACAAATTATCAAAAGCATAGCGGTAAAAAAAAATAAAAATCTATAAACTCATTGTATAAATCTACCTACTTGGACTAGAACTTGAAAAATATAAATCCAAAAATTCTGTTCTAGATCTTTTTAAACAGAAGTACGTTGATATTTAAGTATAATTCAGTTTATGATAGAAAACAATTTCCCACTCCCATCTGCAAACTGCTAGACAGTGTTTGGAGAGGTTTATCAGAACACTTAAAATCAGGACATTGAGTCAAGCTGTTAAAGGAGCAAAAGTCAAAGAAGAATCAATTAAGGCTTCTGTTGCTCAGAAAAATGAAGAATTTTTAACTAGTTGGGGAAAAAGCCATGCAGATGCTGACACATGCACAAAGGCATATACACCCTAATGCTCATACACATCAACACACACTCTGCTCAGATCCATGGGAAACACGGCAAAACTCTCTGCACAAATGTGTTATGAGTCATCTCAAAAAAAAGGTATTAATATAAGTGGAAACATTTTTCATTAATACAATAAATTTCAGGAAAAGTAACATAGCAAAACACTTACGAACTCATATTATCACCATAACTTGGACTTCTCAGATGGCAAACACCCTTGACATGCTTCAGTACAAGTACATTTAAACTGCTCTCATGCTGTCAGCTGGGGTCTCACACCCCACAGGCTCCCCCCAGTCCCCCACCTCTCCAATCACGCTCTCTGCTAGCAACTAACTATACAGGTATTTCTGATGGACAAAGAAAATAGCTATCTGCTATAAGGTATCATTTCATATTTGATTAATTTGGTGCTTGGGAACAATTTCCAGACAGGAAAGGATTTTGTCCATCTGTCACAGTAGTAAAGTCCCAGTAGTGAGAAAAGGCTCAAATAAGAATGCTTTACACTCACTCATCCACATTGCCACAGGCAACAGGGTTCCTTCTATATCCCTTCAGCACGCTATCTCAAAGCAGCACAGGTTAACATATGTGTTCTCATCTAATGCTGAAAAATACCACCTTCATTAATTTCTCATGTATTCACACCTTAGGAAGAGGTAAGAAACAGGGAAAGTCATTTAAGGAACAAAATCACCAGAACAGGAGACTGCATATTACACATACAAGTGCTTTGCTTCTTCTTCCATACACAACACACAAGTTGGCACACATACCACTGAATATCCAGCCAAATCCATCAGCTAGAAAACCAGAGAAACAATTTGAAACACTATCATAGAAACAAAACAACAAAGATTTCATAACAAAGACACAGCAGAGGAGTAGTAGTGTAAGAAAAAACTGGGTGTATTTATGTATTTATATTCATACCGAACTTAAAAGTCAGGGAAAAAATAACAAAATTATACTGTATTAGTAACACCTTTAAATGCTATCACTGCACATAAATGCTTTACACAAGAACAGGAACTTACTTGAAAAGACTCCTGAAGACATACTACTACTACTACAACAGTGATGGCAATCAAAGCGCTCTTATGCTCTTCTCTGTGAAATTTTTTCTTTTGTCATTCCCATTGCTGCCAAAGTAATCAAATATGAGGAATGTCTTGGAACAGAGAGTGACAGCAAAAAACTTTCCATCAAAGTTTATAAATATGCCTACAAGTTTGCTGCTCCCTAAAAACATATACAGGCATCATTTTTATGCATTAGTGAGCTTCTAGCCCTTCTACATGAGCAGAGAGCCTAAAAATGATACACAAAAATATAAGGTAACTTAGATCTGGAAGAAAATAAACACAACCAACAAAAAATTGGGGACAAAGGGAAAGTTTCCCTTTAAGGAAGCAAAAAACTTATTTTACTAGACTTAAGAGTTAATCCTCTTGCTCTTTTAAAAAATAATGTAGGGTATTTTTGGATCAAAAAAGAGATCTAACCTTATTTTATACCTCACCAAGACAGATTATGTCTGAGAGTTTAAAAATCCTAGGGCATTTCTGTCTACAGACTTGAAAATAAGAATACAAGGATCAACAATCTCAAAGGAAGATCCAGCTACACAAGGCAGGAAACACTCACCAGTAATTCAAACTCCCACAAAATATTTGATCTGAGAAGATCCTGACTGATCAACAGTCTCCCTGGAAGAGCTCTAAAGAGCTACTGTACTTCATTTTTGTATATACGAACAGTGTTTACACATCAAGAAAAGCTGCAAGTAATAATACTTAAGGCTTGCCTCACTGTAGCATTCAATGCCTTCCTTTCTCAGTATATTACAAAACAATTGATGCCTTCTCCACTAACGTGAAGGAAGTTGCAGTGGAGAGGAGACAGCAGTAACTGAGAGCAAGGAGAAGCTGAGGCTTCCAAAATAGAAATCTAGTCTTTTTTTTCTCCTGTAAAATATTTCCTACCACCAAGCAGAAGGAACACTTCTGCATAGGCTCACTTTTGCCATCTCCAATTTTGGCTCCAGCCTCTTTTTCACTCACTGGAAAGAAGTGCAATAGAGTTCTACTAACATGAGAATGGGACACGGCAGCAGAACTTGCCATCACATGTAGCACACACACATTATCTAGGAAGAGGCAAAGCTCCTCACTTCCTCACTAAGGAAGACTGTTTAGCCAAGGCAATATCTCAGAAAGTGAAAGGATGAAGGACATTCATTTAGAGCTCCAGGTCTCAGACAAAAGCACCTTCTCCTTAAGGTTAAGTAACCTACTAAAGTACTAAAAAGTGGAGTGGAGGGAAGGGATATTGGAACAGATACTTCATTTTGACTATCCATTTCCCTCCCCCCATGAAATACTCCCAGGCTTAGAAGTGCTACCAACACTTCATCATACTTAAACAATTTACATAACCAGCAGCAGCCATCACCACTCTCCAACTTTTAATTCCCAGAAATAAATACTCCCAGCAATAACCCTTGTAATTTCCTGCTTTGGGCACTTACCATGTTTCATTTTAGAGACTTAGCCTTTTAAAGTTCTATCAACTCTAGAGGAGACTTTTTCTAGAACCTTATTTGTGATAAATGCAAAGTAAAGATAGCATGGAAAGATGAGGGAATACACACATCAATAACAGGTTTTTTTCATGTTAGTTACACAACAACACACTCTTAGTCATGCAGGGTAAAAATAATGAGAGACACAAGAGGACATACGAAAAGGATCTTCTCCTCCTTCCAAAAATTAATGCATGAACACTACTTGCTTAAAAGTCCAAATCGGTTGTCATACTAGATTTATGTAAAGCTTTAGGGAAGAACGGTGTGAGGACTCTTTATAGAAAATTACACCAGGTGAAGGCTATTTCACTAATTAACACCCCTTCCCAAAGAAATCCTCATCTTCTTTTAAAATAAGCTTCTTTTTAAGCAGAGAAAAGACTCTAAATATTTGCAGAGCCCTGACTTCAACATCTGTTGGTATTCTCTACACACAAGTGAGCTGTTGTGTGCCTGTTTATCAGAAGAGGTCATCAAGGGCTTGCTTGGTTTATTCATCATTTTAAGGCTCTCCTATTTGTAAAGCTTCTGTTAATGTCAGTGAAATCTAACCTACACAGAAGTTTCAGAGGTCAGATATTTGGCATGCTACATTTAGAAACCCAAGTACAAAGTTGACGAGGACGCTTCAAACACAGGGGATTACAGCGGAAATAGGTCTCCTTATACCAAACTGGCTATTGAGCAGATTCAAGGAAGAACACACTGAGACTGCCTGATGCTATTAAAGCTCATATTCTTTATTTTCTTCCACTGACTAAATCAATTCTCCCATTTGGCAAAGCCCAGCACAGAAATAACACATTTTTTAATACAACAGAGAAGGAAGAGAAATGACACATAAAATCATGTACTACATGACCTATAAAAAGCAGATACTTACAGTTCGTAGAAACTGTATTTCATCTTCCCCTCCTTCACTCCCTTCAGCCATGGCTCTTGAGGAGTCAGCTCTGCTGAGACTCCGATCGCCTCCACCGCCAGCTCACTGCGCTGGGTACAGCTCCTCTTCTCCTATCAGTATTAGCATATAGCTAATCCACAGCCATATAGGGAGCTCAGCTAACTCCACTGCACTGCAGACTGTCAGTCAACCCCCTCACTGCCAGAGCCAACTGCGCTGCTTTTCCAGCTCATAGTAAGTGGTTCTTTTCCTTTTCTCTCTACCCTAGAGGCAAAAATCCCCTACTGTTAAGGTATTGCAGGAAGCATTACATGCATCACTAGGTGTTGATTTTTCCCTCCTCCTCAGCTACTGTCTGGTCTAAACAGCAATAATGTGTTAATGAAAGCAGAGCTTGCACTTCCATTTTCACAGATCAGGGTACTCAATTTTGTGCTGAAATACATCAAATTCAGAAACTCTGAACCTACTGATTTGTGCAGCAGAAAGATGTAAATCAGATGATCACAAGGCAAGCTGATTTTGACAGCAGGTATTTTCAGTTTTCCTACAGTAACTTCCATTTCTTGCTTCTCTGCATAGGCAGCTGCATATCTGATTTCCAAGATGACTTAATGATCTGAACATTTTATTTGTGCTATCCTTTTAAAGGGTATTTATACATATAAACTAAGGATTGAAAGGAGGTTTTTGTACCTTTGTAGAACTGCACTTGAAAATACATAGAGGATGGTACAAATTTACTCCAAAACCTATAATCCACAGTTAAAATAAAACCTAAAATAACTTGAAATTTTAGGTAAACATGGAGAAATCTGTAATTAAGGAAAATCACTAGCTATTTTTTCACTATTAGCAGACGAGTAAAAAAAAAAAAATAGCTCAACACTAGAACACAACTGACTTAAGTGAAGGGAGTAAAAAAGAAAGGACACAAGGGAACAGGAGAAGAGACCACAAAGAAGGCTCTAGCCAGCCAGTTCACAAAATATCTTGCGTTTTGTGGTACAGCTGCAATCACAGCCTGGACACACATTCCACCCCTAAGAAGCACTACCCAAACATTGCGCTGTCTATATTTACAATATATACCTCACAGAGTACCATATGTATACAGTCTTTTTTCACTAAAACCTTGGTTTTGTTTTACAAATGAGAAACCTAGGCATGGGCATAAGGGAAGAATAACTTTCTTAGGGTCACAAGGAAAAGTGCAGCACAGTGAAAACTGAAACAAGCTAATACGTTTATACACAACTGTCCTCTGGACACAGAGCTCAATGCACACTGCCCCTCTTCCCCCATCCTGCCTCAAAACTGTTATATTCTGATTTTTCACTAAAGAAATTAAATATAGACAAAGCCAAGCAATGAGATGCCCAATAGTTTCTCTACTTGAAGGGCAAAACACTTTGCAAAAATCTCTTATTTCACTCCCTCTTACTACCCTGAGAAATTCTGTCCAAAAAATAATGACAATCCCATTACTCAGCAACAGGCAACATCAGGCCAAAATTAACTTGGAAGCCTCTAGCTGACACAGTCATACAGGCTGGCCCTGCCAGTCCGTCTGCTCCCCTCATGCCACAGTTTTTGTTGGCTGCTGTGTGCAAGAAAAAGATAGCTTTATGCAAGACAAAGGGAATGTGCCAGAAAAATACTTCCCTGAAGTGCCGGGTAACTGATTTGGTTGGTGTCCTGAATATCCTTATTTTTGTTTGGTTTTTTTTGTTGTATGTAACTCCAGCCATCTCTGAATTAATGTTTTATCTTTTTTCACACCAACACAAAAAAACTAAACTTAATGGAGAGCTTCCTTAAGGAGTATAGTTACTGGAGGAGGGGAAAAAAAAATAAATCAAAAACCCATACCCAAACAGAGAAACAGAGGAAACTTACCTGTAAGTCAAAATACACCACTTTTCTACTGAAGAGCCTAACAGGCAGATAATACATGCCTATCCATACATTTGTATTCAGATTGGATTCAATACACACATGGCAAAATCTACACATGGTAAGGACAGCTTTTCTGTACCACCTTACACCAAACAACCTTTCAAGCATAAAACTTTCCTTTAAAAGATTATAAATGAGACATACCTAATAACCTGAGAAAATAAGCACAAATCATTAAGACTCAAAAAATACAAGTGCACTATTTCCCTCACAAATAGAAATTAATGTCATGCAGTACATCTGCATGGCATCCGGTCAAGTTTTATTTCAGTTACTTATGCAAGATTTTCAGACGGTCAGTTCTGAACATGCAGACCTGAGATGAATCCACCTGAATCCAATAGAAAGAGGAAAGAAATGCAACTTCTCAAGTGTTTTCCTTGTATATTGGAGCATTCCATCAAATTACTTCCTATGAAACTTTGAGACATCTCTCGAGTAAAATAATTATATCAGCTAATACAGATAACTATAAATACCTATGCCTGCAACTTCTAAGGCAGATACAGACATTACTAACATTCTCCTTTTTTTTTAAACAGAGATTGACATGCACAAAGGGTGTAGAAAAAAAGGAATATTGATAATGTATTTGTTACAATTCTAGAGATAAGACATCTAAAATTCTGACTCATGTCAAATAATCAGCAAGTTTGTTTTCCTCTTTGCAAGTGCCTCTTTTTTTTGTTTGATACCCAGCTTTAACAAGTAGCCTGTGCATTGTCTTGGGAAACAATTTCCTGCCCCAATAAGCAAAATAGCTTTGTGGATTTCATCTTTTTAAAATTGTCGAGGGAACTGCAAAAGCATCTCATAGCACTTCTATTCCTTAGAGTTTTCTTCTACTTGGTATTATGCCTATATGTTTAATGAGAAAAATACCTAGCTGCTGCAGCACAAGATGGACATCTCAAGACATAGCTAGTTTTTATTCACGACTTCCCCACTGCTCTGAATTCAGGGGTTTTTTTGGAATCACACTTAGTCAGAAATCTGATAATGCCTTTATTTTACTTTTTTTTTTTTGAAAGAAAAGTTACTGAAGTTATGATTGAAAGAAAATTACATCAAGACACTGCAGTAAATCAATCTAAAACAATCACACAGAGCATGTGTATATATACACAGGAACTCTGCTTTACTGGAGATGACTGTAAGCTGTAGCATTCCATCGTGAAAGCCACGCAGGTCAGATAACCTGAATTGGGACCACTGTGTATTTTATGACACCATATTCATGCCAATCAACTGTAAATCTATAATTTAACTCTTTCGCTGCTGAATATGTTCTGGACAGTCTCTATGGTATTTTTAAAAAAATCAAAAGAATTTGTATTAGAAACAAATTTAAGGAAAACTTCCTGTTTTAAACTTATTCTCCAACATAAGCTCTTCTCTCTTACTAAGGGATCCAGGTTGACTGATGACTTCACATGAGCTCTTTACTGCAGCTTAGCTTTTGGCAGGCTCCGAATCTTTATAGTGGCAGTAGCCTGGCAATAAAGTAGTAACGTGTATTTTACAAAAGGAACTAAATAATCATCCTGCTATAACAAAGAACTATCTATAAACCATATTTTGTTGTGTGTAATTTGCCTTTCTGAAGGTGGACTTACACCAGCAAAGATGGATCAAATACCTAGTAGAAGATATTCACAAAGCCTGTACATGCACACTGGCATTTTCAAAAGCATGGCCAATATCCATTACATAAAAGTCTGTTTGGTGAGGAGTCAAAATGGTATTCTCCACTGATAATTACAGGCCTAAGTGATAAAATTTAGATACTGCTTAAGAGACCAACATGTCTCCATATGCTTTATTCTCTATTTAAGTCCAAAAATATGTATAAATAAAGTTTCTAAAAAGCCATCAAAACCTCCACATTGTTTCCTTTACAAAAATGTCACAAAAATATTCAAATTCATTATGTTGGCTATTTTCAACTCATGCACTAAAGTAGTCAACTACTTGTCCAGTTCAAAAACACTACACATTTCACACAAATTAACATTCCATTCACAGAAGACTATTCCTGTGAATCTGCACTTAAGTCTTAGTTTGCATTGTAGTTTTTCTAAAATTTATTCTAGAAGAATTAAATTACAATTTACAATGTAAAACATAGTATCCTGGTCAAGTTGAGGAAGACCTTCAGCTTAAGGTCACTAGTTTGAGTAACTTAGATAACAGGTTTATTAATTTATACATATTTCCACATTTGATCTATGTTTTTCCATGCCCTCTTAAAAATTACTTCTGCATATCCTGTGTCAATGCTTTGTTACATCACAAAAAGTTTCTTTTGCTTTTAGAAGTTGACACAATCTTTGATGCAATTCTTTATCACAGAATCATCCAGGTTGGAAAAGACCCTTGGGATCATCGTGCCCAACCATTAACCCTACTTAGTAGTTCACCCCTAGACCATATCACGCAACACCACATCCAAATGATGCTTAAACACATCCAGGGATGGCGACTCAACGACCTCCCTGGGCAGCCTGTTCCAATATCCCACAACTCTTTCCGTGAAGAACTTCTTCCTAGTGTCTAGTCTAAACCTACCTTGTTTAAGCTTGAAGCCATTCCCTCTAGTTCTATCACTAATTACCCGAGAAAAGGGACCAGCACCAACCTCTCCACAATGTCCTTTCAGGTAGTTTATGAATACATAAGGAATAGTGTAACAGAATCCATAGTACAGTATCGATACTGCTTGTAATGCCTAATTCAGTGACGTTCAAAGCAACTTCAACACTACTTTATTCAAAATAAGGAAAGGACAGCATCTCAGAACAGATGCTCAAAACTCATTCTTTCATCAACGACCAAAAGCTTATCTTAGATTGCCATCTGGTGGTGGTAAGTTTAAAAAAAAGTCTGCCTTAAATTGGGAAACATAACCATTCACATTATAACCTAAGACATTAACAGTCCCATTTCCAATTTTATTTTAGACTGTGCAACACCTTTTAGCGTAGCCTATGGTGCTATGAACTTTGACATTGTATCTTCTTAATTTTTCTTCAAAAGAAGCAAAAAAAAAGAAAAAGTATGCTTACTAGTCTCTTCCTCAACCTAAAATGCCAGTATATGAGTAGGACTTTCTCTTGTTCCAAAAACACAGTTACTTCAATCCTAGTTGACTTAAGTCTGCCAAAACAATTTCTAGATCTCTTCAAAATTTCCAGTTCTAGATTGTCCAAGCAGAGCTCACAAACACTAGCAGACATCTCTTGCTGTTTGGCCATCATTTCCACCTCAGTTCTCCATAACAACACAATAGTAACATGTTCTAAACAAGGCACTAGCCTCACAAGCAAACTAAAAACTAAAACCACTCCTTCAGCATGGTGCACTCCCCCTTGAAACTGGGGCTCAAAGAGTCAACAGGGCAATACCTCTCACTTGAACTTCACAGATTTAATTCAGACTAGCTTCTTAGGCCAACACTTGGAACACCAAATAAATTGGAGTTTACATGGTGTAAACGACTACAACTGTAACTTTTGGTTAAACAGAGTAGAAATTTATTAGTAAGGTAAGAACATTGACTTTGTGTCTTATAAAAATTACAATAATATTTAGTCTGGGAAAACAAAAACTAGTCTTTATCTCAAAATTATACCAATACTAATTTCATGTTTCTGCTCCAAACATACTTCCTGTGGACAAAACTGTATTCTTAAGCTTGCTTTATTCTTGAAATGTCAGTATTTTCCTGTCATATATTCCCAAATTCTATCCATTTGGCACAGAACAAGCATAACTGTACGTATGCAGTGCTTTGTATTCAGCTGTGTTATTCAGTTGTGACTGGAAAAATGTCTCCAAAAGAAAGTTGTTCACGCACTCTCCATTGGATTTACTGTCGTTTCCGATTTACATTTCTTTTCTCAGGGTTTTTCTACACACCTAATTACTGTTTACAAAATTATTATATAAAAAATAATCATCATTGAAATATCCCATTGAGTTTAATAATGTTCGCTCCCCCTCTAAAGAGAACTAGAAATGTGCTAATACACACACTGACTTTGACAAAATTACTTATGGTCACTTACTGAAAATACTGAACATGTTTAATCATTCCTGTTTTTTACTGACATGACCCCACATAAGGCCAGTTCAGCTTGAGATCTCGCAGTACTATAGAAAGAATTAGAACCTAAGAAAGACACAGTTCCTATTGCAAGTAATTTTTACTTTATCACAAATTAATACTAGTCAAATACCAACTCCAGAAAACTGATCAGAAGTACATACAGCTGTGACTGGAACAGGAACCAGAGAAACTTACAACGTAAGTTAACAGGATCCTGCTCCACAACCCTAACACTCACCTGCGGTACTTTGTTTCATGGCTTTGATTTTAAATCCTTATGCTTCTGGGTCTCCTATTGCCTATTTCATACGTCTCTTCTTTTATTAATTGATGCTTGTATTTATAGCTGTCTTGCCTTCTTATGAATTGCATAGTATGTAAGAACAGTGGGCAATGCAGTTGTTTTGCTTTTCCAAGGAGCCTCAGAGAACATACTTTAAGTTCCACTTAGAAATACTGCAATTTATAATATCTTTCAACAATCCTGAAGTACTTGAATTATTAATTATGAACTGAGTAGCACTATGCCCCTTGCTAGGCTGGTTGCTCCCAATGACCAAAATTACATACCAATCACTTCCTTGCTATGTAACCATTACCAATCCAATAAAACGAGCTTTGGGATACACAACACGAATGTACTCTTGGTTCCCTTGCAGCTTGCTTCGACTCTAACCCTAGGTAGCTTTGCTGGGTTGCCTAGTCTCAAATTTCTCAGAACACCCTCTCAAAAAAAAGACAGCCTTGAGTTTTGTATGTCATAGTATATAATTTAACATGCTGTGATTACCGAGATGGATGTGATTAATTCATGAATGCAAATGGTTCTCTACTGTTATTTCAATCATCTCTTAATTGTCATTTTTATTAAGCTATTGTGCATCATCAAAAAACTCAGATTACAAAGTTTACAAACCGCATAGGGGAGTATGCATGTTTGGGAAAGCACTTGGCATGAAACATGGTAATAATAAAATAGATCTATTAGACTATCAAGGAACAGAATTATGTTTTGATATATACTTACTTTCTGTTTACAATCAAGTACATATCAATTCAATCTTTAAAATATATGGAAAAGAAAAGAAACTCTATGCACAAGTAGTTGTTTTCTGAGCTGTTTTCAATTCAATACACAGCTGTTACTAACCTCTTCAATACTGATCTGTTTTATGCCATGTCACACAAGACGAACTGGCACAGTGGTAACATGTATTCTACTAGATATATTTTAGAACTATACGAAGAGAACAGAGTTCTTAGTAATAGCTAAAAGGACAGAGCAAAAGGAATGAAGAAAACTTAGTTATAACAAAATAAAGTGCAAGATTTTGCACTTTTTAAAAAATAGAAATATACATTAAAGAAGAATGTTTCTGAATATTTGGTACAGCAGAAAAACATGCACAAGCAATTATTTGTAAATCACTGGAAGTTTCGGTTTTAATGTTCCAGAAATTCCAGTGAAAGATAGCTTCAAAACATTTATCCTTGTATACAATATTTTACAAAAAAATTGAAAAGACATATCTTTATAAAATAGAGTGCCTGTAAGTGATGCAGTCTTTTCTACAAAATAAAAAAAAATAATTCTACTCTGAAAGTCTTTAAAAAGAGAAAATAAATTCTGTCATCAGCATTTATCAGATTTTTTGTGGTACAGAAAAAACAAGATGACAATTTTGCTGGGGGAAAGATGAGATGATGGGCTGCAAAATAAAAGAAAAAACCACACTTACCCAGCCACACATAAGATCCTGAAACCATATATAAAAACAGGTAAGTTACTCTTAAACAAACCACGTTAAATAAATTGTTTTAAATATGAAGAGAAGGGAGCTCTTACGCTCATGAAGTCAAGTCCACCATAACTACAAATAATCATGCAACAGACACACAAGCCCCCCCAAAAGCTACAGATGCAGTCAGTAAGCACAGCACCTTTTACAATGAATCACAATCTTGATATCAATGGTAAAATTAACTAAAAGTGGCAATAGAATTGTTACTGTTTAGATTATATTCATATTCTATGAAAAGACATGAATCTGAATTATTATGAGCCAGTACTGATGGCCATGACTACTGACCATGGCAACAGATCCATAAACTATTGAAGGAGATTACATGAACAAAAGTCTCAGTAAGAATATCAAAAAAAGATAATAAATAGTATATTTAAGAAAGGAGCCAGCTGCAAGACTGCATTCTCAGGGTTCATTTATATACAGCAAATAATAAAATCAATGACTGAAAAGTAATGAGAGAACAAGAGAGCAGAGCGTCTTTACAAATGAGTGATAAGGAAGAGAGCGTGGAGTTTTTTCATATTAGTGATGGAACAAAGAGGAGAGTGTCCTTCATAAGGGATGGAGTCACAGGATGCACTCTGTAAGGAGAAGATAATGTGACACCTTGACCAGCAGGGCTATTAAGTCACCAGCAAGGATGCTCTAAACTTCTGAACTTTGAGAAAGAGTGCACAGGCTTAATAGGCCTGTGAATATTAACTTCTCCACCCTGGGCAGCATAAAGTTGGAATTAATGAAACATGAGATGCATGTTGTTAACGGGGGTACATGTTAAGGGAGAACATGTAATAGGCAGATCGGGAAGTCTGTACCTCCCAAGTACCTCAGCCAATGGGGAAAGGGAGAGGGTTTCATGCAGCTGGGAAATCAGGATAAAAGGAGGCTGCGTCCTCTGGCAATTTGGGATATCCTACTGGGACTTGGCAACTCTGGTGAACTCTACCTTTATCTGAATAAAGTTAAGACTCCCCCGTCTTCTTTGTGAACACTGACCTCTAGTAACGTGATTTTCCGTAGAGTAAGGACACACTAACATACTAAGTACCATTATTCTAAAGTCCGATCAATTCACTTTTCTGGAATTGGGTGCCAACGTATATTACAATCACTCACGCATAATTTTAAAGAGAAAAGCGTCCGCAAATCACATTTTACCAGCTTGGTTCAGTGGCTCTTTAGGAAAGAATGACAATTTGAAATACAGTGTATAGTGAACCCATACATTTCTGAGGGATCCTGAGTATTACTATACAATCAAAATTACCTTGTATGTCATGCTGACAGTATAGTCTCACGAAGTTTAAGTATCCATAACCTTACATGAGCTTATCAGACATGGAGTAATTAGACTTTATACCAAATAAATATAATTCCAAGTATACCAAATATACAACCATTATTTGCTGAAACCATAATGGCCTTTACCTCACCAGTTGTAGCTAGACACAACTCGAATTGCACAGCCATATAAATTCAAATTTTTTATAAACATTTATATTAGATTTGCAAATAAAAGCAGAAAGTTACTTAAGGACTGCTAAGTCAAAGCAAAGGCAAGTTCAGAAAAGCCACCTGTTTCTGGCCCCACCCATTGGTGAACACTTACAAAAAAAAAAGTAATAGAGCAACTGTGCTGCAACAGTCTCTTCACAAAACTTGACATCTGCGGCTAACCTATAAATATGGGATTTCAACACCTGAACGTTTTATCTGATGTCTTAACTACAATTCAAGTGAAGAAAAGAGTTTTTTTTAAAAAACGAACTCGGCATTACTAACAATAAAGGTGGGGTTTTTTAAAAAAAGCAATTAAACAAGACTTATTTCACTCAACAGAATTCCAACTTCTACTTTTTAAGACACTGAATTAAAAAAGCACATATTTTTCCACACATTCATTAGTAAAAGAACCTGCAATAAATACAAATTTACACATTGTGCTGCCCATAAAAGAACTGAAAGAGGTGTTCTGCAATACCATCATGCGTCAAGAAAACACTTCACACATGGGACACTAAAGGATTGCAATTTTAACATAGCAAATGCCTTCTTCTAAAGCCATGGAATAGTACTTCTAATCTTACTATAGGTCCGCAATTAAGTATCATAAATACTCACTCCTCCTGCTTACCTTCCATTTTCAATCGGATTTCCCAGCCCATGAAAAGCAGGGGCTTTTAGCTCGATCACAGCCTTGGTTGCTCCAGCCTTATTTGAACTTTCTTTTTCTTTCCTCTTCATTCCCACAAGTGATTGCTACCACCTCTCCATCCCTGCACCCCTCCACTGTTACAACTAGGGTGAAGTGGTTCCGAGGTGTAATACCCATTTCTCCTCCCCACCTTCACAAAACTACCCTGGCTGTGTTTTCCACCTGCTATCTACTCCAGCTCACCTAAGACCTCAGCAATTCCACCCCAAATTTCATTTCTGCTCCATCTATATTTCCACACGCCCTTGTTTTCCAGGTCCTAGGTCCTCTTCTTCTCACTAGCTGTTAACTGGCAAGAGAGAGGAGCACCTAGGCCTCTTTTCTGAGGCATTATTAACACACTTCTCTTAAAGCCTCCTTATAGAATCACAGAATGTTAGGGGTTAGAAGGGACCTCAAAAGATCATCTAGTCCAGCCCCCCTGCAAGAGGAGGATCATCTACAGTAGGTCACACAGGAACGCGTCCAGGTGGGTTCTGAACATCTCCAGAGAAGGAGACTCCACAACCTCCCTGGGCAGCCTGTTCCTCACCTCTTGCCTTTTTCACCCAGAGCAAGTTCTAACATTAGCACAGAAGTTCCTAAAAACAATCAGAGACGTCCCCTTCCCCATTCGAATCGTCATGAGCTTCCAACCTTCTGCTATTTTTCTTTTCTCTTCCAAAACCATTCGAAATGTTGCAGCACCCGTGACCCCACACCACGCTTCCCGCCCACAC
>NW_009696455.1:54868-79657 GCF_000703405.1 Apaloderma vittatum | reverse complement strand
TGGGTTTTAGCTCAAACCCAGGACAGTCTTATTTCCAGATATGGAGGTACTAACTAGATTGCTTTGTCTAGCTGAAACAGGGAATGAAGGTAGCTACTTTCTCCATCTGTAGGTACCACAGAGCACCATGTGAAAACATGACAACCTAAATGACTATAAATGTGTTAGTCTCCAGGGCTCTGGAATAAATTTTCATGTTTAAAATAGAATTAGCCATTCTTCAAACAACATGCATTGAAAAATTATTTTCATCTAAGCAGGTACAAATGAACTATTAGTAAGGCTTCTGTAAGAAAAACAAAAATAATAGTGTGAGAATAAGCTTATTGCAACAAAGCACATGTGTTGCTCTGGCTTTGAAATTCTTCTGTGAACATGTGACATATTCTCATTAGATGCTTACATAAAGAAATATTGAGTGCTGTCCATGATTCTGTTTAACTACCATTAAAAAGCCATTATTCAATAACACAAACAGCTTAGTTTCACCTCCTCTAAGGTTGGCGTTGTTCTTGGTGGGTTGTTTTTCTTTTTTACGTCTGAAAAGAGGACAAGACACAGCTATACTGTGTGGCTGTTGGACAGGAGGTGCCATTGTGGCTACCAGAGTTTTATTTATCCTTAACCCTAAGAAGCAGTCCTTTAACCAATAGCCTTCTCTATTGCCTTTCCACTGGAAATTTAGCACTGTACTTTGCTATATTCCCAAGACAGTTTTTAATGGCTGTTTCTCGTTACAGAGAAAAAGCTTCTTCTGAGTTGGTCGTGTTCCAGTGCAACAAGTAATGGCACTTACCAGGAACTTATACTGCAGGCTTTTGATGCTTAAGAGAAGATCCACTGGTACTGGCAAGTCTTTATGGCACCTTGCTGGTGTTGCTTAGATGAATAACTCATTTCTGAAAAAGTCAAGTGGGAAAATAAGAAAAAAAAAAAAAGAAAAAGCAAGCTGCATGTTGGGAAAGAAAAGAGGTTTTATCACTGGCTGTAATCATCTAATCTAATTTTCAATACATGCATACAGTAATAGGTCTAACATGATTAGCAAAGTGTCATAAAAATACAATTCCTGAGCAGTTTTAAATACACACACGCACACACACTCTCTCACACACACACAGAGCTGGCAGTCACAATCTGCTATTATCAAAGTGAATAGCATTAATCATTTTTAATGGTCAATCTGTTAAAAAGAAGTTCTAACTGATTATTAGTGTAAAAGAAAATAAACATCATGCATACAAAACTTATTTCAAAAAAACTGAATCACTTTTGTCAGGTATTTAACTTGAAATAGCAAAACAGACCATCAAGGAGGCAGCATTTAAATGGATGCCTGCAGCGATGGTCAGTCAAAGGCCTCTTTATTTGCTAAAGATGGATTATTTTAAATAAATTACAGAGCACTTTCACTGAATAAACAGAGTCTCAGTGGCTGTGGCATGCTATACATGCTTAATTGAGCCACAGAAATCCTAAATGACTACTGAGCTGTGTAATCGCCTTTGATTTTGCTGATAGGACCTGATTCTTTAGGCAAAAACCAAGCCATTGAGGGCTGAAAAGCAACACTACCTTGAGGAAAATAGAAAGTTTAATCTGGAATATATACTTATAATATTTCGGAAACCACAGGGATGGAGTGTTCCAATAAGCGAACACAAGGCAGCTTCAGAAGTGAACGATCTGTGTGTCATTTTTATTTGAGCTTGATATGTTAAATGTCCCAAAGGTTTATGTTGTATAAGCCCACTTAAACATTGCAAAGTGCAGCAGATTCATTGGCAAAATAAAAAGTATTGCTTTCTCAGTCTTGCCTGCTGTCTTTTTGCACTGATACAGTGCATAATGTGCACACGTGTTCCCAGGGGTTTTCTTAAGTAATCGTGTAATTTGACCGCTTTTGGGGAACCTGTTAATGTGATTTATTTTGAGTGTTACCTATGGCTTCTATAGGCTGAAGTAAAACATTAGGTCAGAAATCAGGAAAAGATGTCTTAACCCTTACTGATCATAGTGTTCATTTTGAGACTGTGTATTATTAACTCTTTCAGTTCCAGCATTCATGTCACTTGGCTACCAAAAAATCCCATCTGAAGAAGGTCTGTACTTGGTACACAAAACTTGCAGGATCAGACCCTTCCCTTGACATAAATGAATCCTGAGATAATGACATATGGAATTCATTTTGACAGAAGTTATAACCTTAAATAATACTACTTCCATTTGTCAATATCTCTGGAAAATAGTCTGGCATTGAAAGGCAGTTTGAAAACTACCTTGAATATCAGCAATTAAAAGAGAGATTGATACTCTCAGGCACTTTAATAATGATTGTGTACCTGGATTTTCTCTGAAGAATTTCAACACCTACATCCTTCTTCACAAGGCAAGTGCAAAAATGCTTAGCTGTGAAATTCTTCTCTCTCTAACAGAGCACAATGGGCTTGATTTGCAGTTCCCATACCTTTCAGAAAAAGATATATGAGTCGAACCATGTTAGTAAAGCCCGTGTCTGACACCTAATTATAATTGATAATCATAAAAAATGGAAAGTTTATCCCCACACAATGATCTCAGAAAATTAAAATATGTAATATTAGATATTCTACAGGACTCTAATGAAATCTACACAGTTTCTGAAAATCAGACCAGGCTGCTTCAAAGTGTCATAAACTTGTCCACAAAGGATACTCATCAATCTGAAAAGCTTTGGCCAAAGCAGCTGAACTGTTCCTGTGTGATTTCAGAAACTCACAGGAAGAGGCAGTAGAAGAATTTCAAGATGCTCTTGGTGAAATTTTGGTTATTCCCTTGATATCTTTCATAATACATAAGGGAAGATCTGGTTGTGATGAATATCAACCCCTTCTGCAGGGAAACCACCTGGAGTTTTGCCTACCTCCTGGGCCAGAGCAGCACAGCAGGGATGACAAAGGGTGCAAGCACGGCTGTCACTGCTCTGTTTTGAGTCTTGACATGGTTTTCTCAGGGAAAGGAGGAAACACTTAGTGTTCCTCCCCAGGGAATTTTTTTAGTGGAATTAATGAGAAAAAAATAATCTAGAACTTATAGGTGTGTTGACTTGTCAATATAACAATAGAAAAAAATCCCCAAATACGTGGGAGAACTTTGCAAGAGCAGAAGGCTCTGCATGTATTTCTCAAGCTATTCATACCAGCTCAGGGCATAATTATATTTATGTTTCCTTTGGCAGTACACAATTTTCCCTCAGCCACAGAGACACATTCTCAGGAGGCCACCAATCTTGCAGAAACCATGTGGTAAAGGTGGGTGTAAAATTCAAATAGCCTGGTGCCAGTCAGTCATTCCCTGCTCCATTCCAGGGATTACTGAGCGATGTGGCAGCAGGTGTGACCAAGAGCGTGCACTATTTGTACTATCAGCCCTATGGGAATAATATTTGTGCCCATGAACCCCAGAGCTGAACTAGACACACTCTGTTTCCTTGGTGGCCTAGAAGTAGAACCTCGTGTAAGCAATTTGGACTGGTTTCCCGTAGGCCCTTTTAAATACTTTTTTTTTCCTGTTAAATATGGCTACATGCTAGCCAGTAATCCTCTTGACTGTGCGTGCTGCTAATTCTCAGAGACATCTGGTTGGATTCAAACATTCAAGTGCTTTTTATGGTTCCCTTTGGCCAGTGAGACCAGCATCTTATAGGGACATTCACTGAGAGCATCCCTCTGCTCAGCCAGAAGAGCTCAGATAATGAAGACACCACTAACAAAAGTAGTCAGAAAAAAATTGCAAAAACACGAGAGGAGCGATTGTATCTTACATGACAGAGGTCTAGGCAGAGCTAAAGGCAACGCAAAACAGAGACCTGGAATTGCACCACACGTGTGTAAGGAGAAATATTATATAATTGGTAAACTGACACTTACCTAAATCAGGAAACAGGCTTGAACATTAAAATTCTAAGACGCAGTTAATAGAAAAGACTCAATAGGACGCAAGGGAAACAGCTATATGGGTGCGGAAGTACGTTAACTCCAGGAAAAGAAATGCTATAGCCAGGTTGACTGTTGCAGAAAAAGCAGCTGACATAGTGAAAAAAAAGTCATAAGAAACTTACAGCCCTGCAGGGACCAGTGACAGAGATCACAAAATGGTTCTGCAGAGAATGTCCTTTAGCAAGCTGAAATAAGGGATCAAAAGGCCACTTGGGTATCAGTTATCTTTTAAGAGAGGGAACATTTGTACAGTTCCTATACAACTTGGAATGTCATGGATCCTGGAGACAGTCCACACGTTGTCTGTTTAAAAAACAGAAAAGTCATGAACCAAAATTAAATAAAGATGCTGTCATTACAAAAAAGCAAATGGGACAAATTAATCCTAACATGGACAAAAGTTATTCTAAGTACGCAATATTTCAAGTAAATGCTCATCCATCTCCAGGTATTGGTGCCACAGGTTGAAGAATCCAACCCTGCAAGAGAACGTACTACACCTTCAGCAAATCAAATCCTGGAACAAATATTGTGAGATATATGAAGAATGATATGCTACATCTGTTTACATAATGTCTTTCAGAACAAAACATTTCTTGTTCAGGACAGATGCCCTCATGAGTGTACTCACTGAAATATCCTTATGTGAGGAACAGGTATAACTAATTCCCAAGTGGAGGAGCAACACATAAGCTTTCTGCTGAAGGGGGGAAATTGGCAAACATTACACTCCGCTCATGCACCTTCTCTGTCAGTATCAGATTCTGCAGTGGTTGCCTTTTTGTTTTGGAAGTCAGTCAGGGTGTTAAGCTGTATAAAAATAATTAGTGGAGGATGTGCTGGGATGAGAAGTACAGTAGTAAATATTTAAAGAATACATCAGGCACTGAGGAAAAATGTCCGTAATTCAAACTTTACAGGCAATTTAGATAGCTTGCAGTAACACTTACAGAAGGGAGATCAAGTTCTTCACTTTTTTATTGCAGAAGTTAAATGTTTAGATTTAAAAAATAAAAAATCAAAGGTATTTTCACATTTCAAATTCCAGCACATGCCTTCCCCTATGCTGACACATAGCACTCTGTGTATGCTTTTCTGATTGAGAGAATCTTGCAACACTTCTGCTTTGACCTCAAAAGAAAAGCAAATAAACCACCACCAAACAACTATAACAAAATAAGGGGGTTAACAATAAGCCTTCTAGACATTGATATCTTAGTCTCCTTTTAAGATTCTCTTGTGAGCCATAACTATGGTTATTTTTAAGCTTTCTCATATTGCAATGGATCATAAAACTCATTTACCTTCTATTGTCATATGCTTTATCTCCTTTAGTTACCTCAATTTTGCACCAACAATGATAGTCAGAGCAACACTGCAGCCTGCAGGTATAAATAGATTAATAATTAGTGTAGGTCCCTTGCCCTCCATGTAGGCTGCAGGTAGCATCCTGTTTCAACCGTCAGCAGTGCATATAAGCTGATGTTGGCAGTATATCATGAACTGCTCACCAGTCATTTCCTTAATGACTTGCTAATTTTCCTCTCCATATCCTCTACATGACATACTGGAACTTCATGTGCTTGTGCAGAGCAGTGCAACTGAGAATGCAGCCTGTGCAGATAGGCCTATGATTTTGGTTTTGTGACAGATCTTGTTTCTCTGTTTTCCACTTAAGGAATCCGCTTCCAATTTTTAATTTAATCTCCAATGGTGGCATAAATATAATTCTTTAGATCTTTAACTTCTCTATCTATTGTTCTTCCTGCTAATCTGCAGCTGCCTGAACTTTGTGTTTTATGTCATAAGAGATGAATGTTTTTATTTTCTGTTCAGCATTTCTTCTTGTTCACTTGATTTACTCAAGTAAATATTATACAGCTCTGAATCTAATCATTTTTACTTTTTTTTAATTAAGAATGAAAGAATTTGTATCCTTGAATTTACCCCAGAACATTGTTTAATACACGCAAAATACAATATAATCTTTCTTGGATTTGAATACTACTTTCAGTGAGTTTTAGAAGCATTAATAGCTGAAAAGTACCATTGTATCTCAGGGTATGGTAATCTCCTTAAACCTCCAGAAATAACAAGAACATTGTTTTTCTTTTGTATCATAACACCGGGATTTACCAGCCTAATACAATAGGACTCTCATTCTGAAAATCGTATTTTCCTATCTATTGACTGAAATAACTACGCTGTGCAACCACAGACCTAGAAACTCAAGTATATTTTGACTCAGTCACACCATATGCTCTAGATAGAAAGTACTTATGGCTGTCATCATGGGGTGTATACCTATGAAGGAATTGCCTGGGAGTAACTGCTTTGTTGACAGCATACTTCCTAGTGACGTGGCCTTGGGTTTCAGAAAATGGAAGAAGTCTGTGATCTTACCAGCTTCAGGCTGCACAACAGCTCAGGGCACTTTAAGTGTGCAGACCCCTGATGTCAACTGCATGGGCGCTCTAATATGTAAATCTCGCGCTTGAGGGTTTCACGTCTACAGAGTGCTTTATCTCAGCCTGGTGACCAAAGTGAAGAATATTAGTAACAATGAAATACTAAAAATGTGTAAGATATTTTTTTTCCTTTTTTTGGGGGGGGGGAATGCTTAGTAAAGCAAAACAGTTTGTCTGGGTTTGTTTCATATTTAAAACATTTTAAATTCAAACCCATGTGCTAGATCTCCCTTCCCGTATCCAATGGTTGTCATGGTCACCTGGAAAAGAGGTAATTCAGATTCAAATCTTTCTTTACAGGTTCAGAAGAGGTCTAACCAGCTGAACTATGTGTTAATCAACATTTACATCTGTCTAGTGTAGGCATTGCTTTTCACTTTTCGCTGGCACTTATTAGGCCTGGGTCAGCTGAGCTGAGCTGGCTCTCATTTTCCTGGCTTGATTCCAGGGTTAACAAGAGTAGACTCAGATTGGATGACGACTGGCAATTTTCTTCATATAATCTAATTCACAGCAGTAGCATCAGAGGATATACATTCATGCTGCATCTGTGGAAGAAATGTTGCACCAAACTTGCCAGTAGGGCATGGTGCCTTGCAAAAGCAGTGGACAAAGGGAATCATCCATGTGGAGTCCAGTGAGAAACAGGCACTTGGGGACTGAGGGAATGAGTTTCCTCGCTGTTGGAAGGAATTAGATATAGAAAACAAAGTCTGTTTCAAAACTGAAGAGGCAAATCATTGCAGCTACAATACGAACAGTAGGTAAGGGCTCAGAGCAAGAGAATGAGTCCAAAATATAAATTTCAAAAGGGAGAAGCAAGGTGGTTTTTTCCTGCTGTGTTTCATTGTGTTTTTTAATTCAGAGTTTTGAAAACATAACCATTAATATATGGAATACATTTCTGAATTCCCCTGTGCTACTCAGATCATCCAACAGCCTCTAACAAGCCAGTATTTACTACTTAGTGTGTTTTTAAAGAAAACCCATCAGCGAAGTAAACCACATTCTGGTACTTGTTCGACTGCTTTTGTAGTTCAGGACATGAGGCACTCTTGTTTTTTCTTTTTCTGGAGGTAACCTAAGGAGATGGAGCATAGCCAGGGAAACAGCTAAGAGAACAGAGAAACATAAGAGAAACAGAAAGAGCTGGCAAAGACAAAGCACAAAGGAAAAGAGTTGGTGAACAATAAACGAGAGTCAGAAAAACAACAAAGATTTGGAAAAAAAATGTTTATTTTATTTCAAATTAATAGCAAGAAAGAATTTATAACTGTGGTACAAATTGCACAATGCCCCATGCAGTGCCAATAGTATGGCATTTGTTATACTTGCAGGTGTATTATTTCTAGTTCCCTAGGTAAAAAAAAAAAAGCCTTCCATGTATTCTTCTGTACTGCAAAATGTGTTTTTTCAATGCTATAGTGCCAAAGGTTCTTATTCTTCCAAACTCAATAATAACTAATCATTTTCCTGGCTGCAGACTAGGAGTATGGTTACTATTTTGTGCAGGTAATTCTTCCATCTTTACTAAAGGACCACTCTCAAATTTTGATCTGTCTGTATTTCAAGTTCTATTGCAAATGTTTATCTTCCCTTGTGAGAAAGGTTTTTCTATTAACCTTATTCTTGCTCCTAATTCCAAACCTGGTTTCCTGCTATTGGGGTGAAAATTTCTTATGGTCAATATTATACAAGAAAATTTAAAAAATGTATCAGCACATCAAAGTCTAACTTACCAACACCTTTCCCCACTCTCTTGCAACCATTGCAAACATATTGCTATTGCTTGACTTCTCTTGTGGCTGCTCAACAGCAGGTGTGGAGAGGGTTTACACAGAGATAACAAGTGTCCAAAATCCAGCAGTAAAGAAAATGATGCTGGAGAAAATTCCTTCAAGCTCTCAGATGCTTCTCATCCACACTCCTTTCCTCCTCACATCCACAGATAGAGAAGCCAGATGAGCACAACTTGACTTTAGTTCAAGATTCATGCAGTGGCTTAGCAAATCTTCTCAAGTAAGATAATGATCTAGCTCCAAACTTAGTCTGAGGACACTTGTCCTGTCTCCAAGGCCACCCTCAAGCAAAGGGGGAACTCCCTCTGGCCACAGCAAGATCCTACATCACACTCAGGAGTCCTAAGCGTGGTGCACCCACCATGTGCCCAGCTTGCACCTCTGTGTGAGGACTCCACCCCACGCACAGAGTGTCCCTGGGTTTGGGGTGGGTGCAGGCAGTCAGCTGCCCAGAGACTTGCCCATTGCCAGCACAGTCATAGCAAAACCCCATGAATACTAAAGAAATTAAGCTGGATCATAGTCTATTCCAGTTTGCTAAAAGCTTGCAGGAATGATAGTCTGCGGCGTTAATGGTTTACTTATTAAATTCAGAGTACTAAGCAGGTATCTAGCCCTTGAGAAAATACTTGTTTCTGTTTTAATTACTCTACCATCCTCAAATTACTGGTTCTACCAGACACAGTCCAAGGAGCCTTTTCTGGACTTGCAGTTGAGCATCCCAGCTTTGGTAAAAGACTCTCAGCAAGACTAAGTACTGAGTTTGATTTGGTTTTGACTTCTGTAAGTCTAGAGTTTAAGGTGTGGGTGATTAATGAGAGACTATTCCTTCTCATATCATGGTTTAAATCTCCATGAGGTGGGAGGAAACCAAAAAGAAAAACCTCACCAAAAAAAAAACAACAAAAAAAACCCCTCACAACATTACTGTCTTATGCTTTCCTTAGCATTTTAAATGTACATTGTCATCACAGTAGAGAGAAATCCAGGCTCATTCATCTTTTTTTTTTTAAAAGAAACACTTTATACAAAACCACAAGGGAAAAAAGCTTGTGATAAACTTCCACTTGCTTCACCTTTTCTAGGTGAACTTGCCTTCTACCAGATGATCTACTGCCGCAGCTATGTCCAAGAGAGAGATTATTCTACAGGCCCCATCCTGCAAAAGTGCAACAGGAATTAAGACAGTTATGAAGGAAACAAACTACATAATAAAAGTTGACCCTTACTTTGACATACGGTAACATGTACACTACAAGAGAAATTACAATGATTTAAATGACGTATTTTACCCTCAGGTGGGCTAGGGCTCAGTGCTAAACTCTCTCCACCTCAATAGCAACTTTCCCAACTTCTAAAAAGTTTTCACACTTTTACAAGGATGTGGTACATTGAGAGACACTGTAAAATTTAAATGCAGCTTCCTCTAGCTATATATGAATAAACTTAATCATGCCTAAATATCTTGTCTCAAGTCATCCAAACACTTATTCAAATTTCTCAGGGGATAGATCTTATTAAAGCACTTTCTCTTCCCAGGACAATAGAGGGTTAGACAGGACTTCCATCACTTTTTTGTGTATCAAAAATAATTCTGTGGCTGATACAGCCATCAGTGAAGTAGCGAAATAATATTAGGAATATAGATGTAAAAAATCTGAATTTCTGTTACATGAGAAATTCTGACATTTGCAAAAAATTTCAACCATAATGAAAAGCCAAACTTCAAAGACTCCTGTCAATGAAATCCTGTCAATTTGACCATCCAAAACCTTTGTTTTTAATTTAACTGCAGTTATGTTTGTTAATAGATTTTAACAGAATTTTGTATTGTAGAACAACCTTCAAAGCCAGAAGAGATATTTTAAATTAAAAAAAGAACTTGTACCTCCCTGCATTGTTTTTAATCTGCACTTTTTCAAAATAAAATTTCACAGGAAGTTTTATTTCTCCACCAAAATGTATCAGTTCAGCCAGATTATTATTTTCTTGATAGAAAGCCAGTTCTAATTGTAAAGAACCTCCACAGTTTTCAGCTTCAAAATAGTTGGGTTTCTTTTCATTTTTTGCTAAAAATGAGCCATACAATCACCTACTATTTTCTCTTGTCTCTCACACAAGCTTGCACAGATCCACACACGAATTCACTGGCTCCCATAGATCACAGACATCCTCACCCTGTTTCTCACCCATCCTGCCTTCATGCTGGTTTCGGAAGCTGAGAGTCTTCTGCCACCACAATTTTTTTATCCCTTTGCTTCATTCACTACTCTGAGCAATGTCATTTTTCCACAGCAGTTTTAGTTCTTACCATAGGTCTGGTTACTGCCTTCTTAGTTCTTATCTTGCATACCATTGGCCCCTTGTGTCCAGATAACTTTATAACTGCACAGAACATTTTCATTCCTTAGTGAATAAACTGAACACATGCAGCAGCAGCTAGAAACCAGAAATAAATACCACACACACTGACCAGTCTGCTCTCGGCAGACCACCAACAAATTCTCTCTCAATTTGTGAATGTTCTGGATTTAGACTTCGTGAATTGCTGCCTAATCAACACAGGGTTTAATAACCCTTACAGTTCTGTCGAGTAGGAAGTTTGGCTTTTACTCCAGAATGAAACTAGACCTGGAATCGATAAAAATAACGTAATATGTTTTCAGAAAGATAGAGTTTCTGAGGAAAAATTTGTGAATGGTTGCTATCAGAGTCAGGGCTACATGGACAATGAGTCTCAATCAGTTTTGGTTTTACTCCATTCTATGTTGTTATAGTAATCAGTATCTCAAAAAATAAATAAGACACTTCTTTCAGCTTTTGGAAGTGTCTGCCCTGGCTAATAGAGCAATGCAGAGGGCAAGGAAGCACCATGTCTCTTACACAAAGGTGTTTCCTAGAAGGCAATTTTTGCATAATTTCAAGATTCTTTGTCACAGACCCTCAGTTCTCCTTCCCCAGGGGAGGCATGATTTGCTTTTTTTTTTTATTCTTTGCTCTTTATTATTTCAATTGGAGGATATAAAAGTGCTATTGAGAGTTTTGAAGGATAAACACTTTACGTGGAAACTGCTTAAAATAAGAATAAAATTTACTGCGAGTGTAGACATTTTTATCCCATTAATGTGACCTATTAATGATAAAGGAAATTTCCTTCATCTAATAAGCTCTATGTTTATAAATGTAACAAGAGAGGATGTTTTAATTCTTACCATAAATCTAAGGAAGTTAAAATCTTAACCCCAAGGTACTTAATATAATTGATTCTGTATTTAAAGGGAATGTTGTTAACATTTATATTGTTTTTGTTACCTACAACATGGAGATCAGCTATTTCAGTATTCATTTCATTTTATCGATAAAGTTTAAACAGATATTTCAAAGAAACCTGCATGTGATCAAAATGAGGTAAAATCTTACATGCTGTAAAAGAAAAGGCTACAAATTTCTCTATTAACACGATGTAAGTAATACATGGAGTTGCACATGACCAGAAAATCACAGTCTTATACATGAACATATCTAAAAAATCAGACACAATTTGACTGTATTAATTTAATAGTTGCAAATAAAGACAATACTCAGCCACTCTTCCTTTCTGCCAATGTATTTTACTACATTTTTTAGTACAGTATTCAGTACAGTTTTTAATTAAATCCAAATTATTCCCCAGGACTGAAAAAGTGCTGACAGTCCATATAGAAAGGGTAGGGCTTGATGACAAGTGCATGGAGGTTCAGTGCTGCCTTTCACCCCTTATACTAGTCAAGAAGAACTTCTGCTATTGGGTACATCTCAAAGCTTCCTCAAAATACTAACTGTTAACCACTTTGAGACAGTAAGGAAGTGTTCAAGGGTCCCGGTCATTTCTTCTATGACCAAGACAGTGCCGATCAGGTGATAATAATGAAGATAGCCTTTTCATGTGCCTGTAAGGTCCTAAGGATGCAACCATACATTTAAGGTGTTTGGCTGAGAAGTGCAGGATGAGGTGGTGATAGATTTCTCAGATAAAGCAAGGGGAACCTCATTAAAGCAAGAGACTTTGTGATAGGAGAGACATCTGAGATATGACCAGGTACCCATTTCCGCATTCCTAAGGTGACATTTCATCAGCTGAAGCAAATAAACCATGTCTTTGGTTACTTTAAATCTGTGACTATATGAAAAGTACACCTTTGGCAAGTACTGACCTTCATGCTTCTAGAATGACTTTACTAGCTATCTCAACTAGAGTTTAAAATCAGCTCCTGCATTGTTTCATCAGTTAAAGTTACATCTAAGCCTATAACACCATCATTGTCTTCCAGGATACCCTCAGAAACTGGAGAAGAAATTTCTTCTGTGAAAGAAGAACCACTTCATAGCAGGAATCATACCACAATAGTGATGTTCACTGGCATTTATAAATTTTACTAGGGAATACATAAAGCAAAGAATGTAAAATTTTTAAAAATATAATAACATATTCCCTCATCCAAAGTCTTTTCTTCACTAGAGAACACAGGCCACAATTTTAATATATTTCAAGATTATCTCTCCACTTAAAAATGATAAGCATTCACATTTCTCCAATGTCACTTCTGACACTGTGACTCTTTTCTCCAGGACCCTGTCAGACTAAATGAATGATACATTTAACCATCCATAGCAATTAAAGAGTAATGTCTGAAACTCAAATTTTCTGTGTTTCAGATGCAAATATCTGTATACTTTAAAAGAGCAAAAAATTACTTAAGTCAAAGTTTTATAAAAAAATAGAAAAAATATTGAAGAGAGTGCTTTATTTTTAATTCAAAGTTCAAACAGAGAATAAGTGTACTTTACCTTTCTCTATGTGAGTACCTCAGCCATCTGTTAAAAAAAAAAAAAATCAAGTTCAATAGTAACTGGCAGTGTAAGAATCACATTCCTTTTGCCCTTTGCTCAGGCACGATGCCACATAAGTTTGATGCCATAAAATTTAATTTTTTTCATTTTGAATGATTTACAGTGGAGCAGAACCTATAAATCAGAACAGTAACAGGGGTTATGAATAGGGATGTATGTTTTTCCAAAATGCCTAAATGAAATATTTTGAAACATGGTAAAAGAACTGCACAGTTCTCCACCTGGCAGCCATAATTGAAGTTAATAACACTTGTTTAGACATAAGGAAACTCTTTGACACCTAGACCTTTTTTTTTTTTTTAATAAAATGATCAAACAATCATCATCTAGTCTTAAGAAATCAAAGCAGTTAGTTCTGGCAATATGTTATATGAAGCAGTCTTGCTTTCAGCTCTGTTTCCAACTGTGTCTAATAATTTTGAAAATACACACAAATTCCTTAGCACAATCCCCTATTTTAATCATACACCATATTGTAAATCCTACTGCAGTACTTAAGAGCCATTACCATAATGCCAGTGAAGGATGATATGAAACACATCATATGAAGAGGCTTTGATAACCTATACCAATACATACTATTAATTTTGCAGCATTTCAGATGCATGCTTATACTTTCCAGGTGGCAGATGCTGAGATACAAACAGTTGCACCAAGCCTTGGAATATTACTGTTCTTGACCCTGACGGCATTCAGAAAAAGCAACCCCATAACTGAACGTACAGTTTCTTTGTTAAAGGAACAACCTTTCTTAAAGAAAGTTAAACACAGCTGGTAGAACTTTTGAAATCTCTTTAAAAGTGGGTGAACAGCAGAGCCCTGCAAAAGGACTGAATCACTCTGATTACTCACTAGTTCAATCTCAGCCTGGATTTCCAGTGTTCCTGATGAATCTAAGGAAAAGGGTGCAGAATGATTGCCATAACTCTTGTCTTGAGTCTTCAATCCACCAGACTTGCTGACTCCTGGAAACTGTCAAATACTTGTCTTTACTCCTAGCAGCTTTGTATCACCTCTCACTGGGTTCTGGGTAGGAGAACATCTAGGACTTTCATTAGCTGCCCTTTTACCTCACCTCCCCTAGAACCAGGAAAGAAGTACATTTGCAGGCACTCCTGTGGTGTAGAGTTGTTTCTTGCTCCCAACTGCCTCTTCAAAGGGGAAGGGAGAAATCTTCCAGACCACCAAAATATTGCTGAATAAAATCTTGAGGAACAGACACCTCAGAACTAAGTTTGGTGTAGTAAGGGAAGGAATTATTCTCATATTTGAAGTTTAGTATTTAGTTTGTGTTGTCCTATGTGGTTGCAAGGGTGCACCTCTACAGCCCTCATGGTTATTCTGGAGCCACATCAACCTCTTTCTGAATGGCTCATCTTTATATCATGTGGGCTTAAATTTCCAACGGTGAGGAAAAGCACTTCTTTTCCTAGATCTGTTAAATATTCATCACTTTGATGCTTTACAGACTGCCCCAACTGAACTGAAGATGAAACTTTTAATTTAGAAGAATTTACTTGCCTCAATTAAAATCTAACTGATTTCTAGGCAACTTTGGGTCAGTTGGGAACAAAGCAAGCTAACCAGTCACTCAGAAATGTGTATGGTCACTTAAGAATTTGCATTGAACCCAGGTACTTAAATTGTTGTGAACTCCTGTATCTTGCAAAGCCTAAAGCACATTTATACAGCAGATGTCCATATGAATGTAACTTATGATGGATGACCTGGGACCATCATAAAAGGTGTAAACATTCTGCCTCTGCATGGATTGTTCAGGTAAGGTTCCTGTGAATTTGAAAGAGAAAGCAGGATCTGCAGCATCCTGGCAGCCCAAGTATGTACTCGGCAACATGAAAAGCCAGCAGATGATGTCATCCACCAGGGTCTGCCCTTGTAAACCCGGGAAATACCAATCAATTTATATCTCATCATCTTAACCCTGAACTCCAAGGTAATGTTTTACCCCATATTCTCTCCTTTTCCAAAATGTTGTCCTGTTCCCTCTTAACTTGATTTACTCTACTTATTTCAGCTGCTGACTTTGGCACTTTATTCCCAGCTCTAACCAACCACAGCATAAAGACCTATCCCTGAGCTGCCCCAGTGCAGAGTGGCAGAGAACACATTCACATCAGTTCCAGCTCAGGTGAATAGGCTTGTCCTTGTAAGACAGGTTAGAAAGACTTAACAAACAGCCTCAGACCCCTGGATGCTGACACCTGCTAAGCCCAGGATAGAAAACAAGGCTCAAAATACTATCAGCACTTGATTTAGTACTTGTTTAGCTGGTTTATGTGGAAGCAAAACCAATCAAAGGGAGAAGTGGATTTTGTAACCTCACAACGCAAACAGTGCACTTGCGTGTGGCTGAGGGAAGCCCTGCATTTTGTCACTTGAAAGCTTTCCTAAAATGTTATACATTTTTCACTCAAAAATCAAACACCCAGTGCATGTGCATAAAAGTCATAGTCAGATTCCTCAGCTGGGCAAATGAAGCCTTTTTTGTTTGTTTTTCCAATTTCAACTACAGAAAACTCCTCCTGGTATAATTCACTTCAAAGTCTAAAATTCGTTCCAGTGATAATTGCTGAATTTATGTGTATTTAGAATGCAGTACTTAAATAAAACAGCTAAGTTGGGTGATTACATATAAACACTGTGCCAATTCCTTTTAATAGGAATGGAGTAAATTACTACTGATTACACAAATACTGATTAAAATTTGAAGGCAAATAAATAACGAAGAGGGATGTTATTTATTTGTCCACATGCTCTTAAGAGTGCAGTCATGCCAAGCACAACTTCCAATGAAAGCAAAGGATGGAAATACAGCGTTATGCTGGTGGACAGCCTGGACTGAGTCATGAAGACAACAGCAATCACTGCTTTAAGGTTTACTCCATCCCTCTGTCTCTCTGTTTTTCTTTGTTACCTCTATAACACCAGGAGCTGAGCTCATACCAGGAAAATTCTGACATTAACTTTGTGCTTGCAGTTCCTGTTCAGCTTACTTGAGTTCTCCTTTTGTGCCAGCGGATAGAAAAGTGAAGATGTAACCTGTTAAGTCAAGGGAAATAATCTCAAATCTTATGTATTGCTCTTCCATGCAGCACCTGAAAGTACCTTCTAAAACCTTTGAATGGGAATGCAAATCTGTCTCTGCAAACAGTTAATACACCTCCTAAATCCTGCCTTCAATCTGTTTTACAAGGAGGAATATGGACATTTGGGTAAGTCCTGCCTAGGACATGGCAGAAAATTATGATTTAGCTGCTCAAGAATATAAATTTCATTTAAACTAATGTGATCCACAGGGGAGGATGGTAATAATAGTTAACCTACACAGAGGATAAAATGACTGCAGTTCCATGCAATTCATAGTCCAGAGTCAGCTGGCACAGATTAGTGCAACTGCATTGAAAACAGGGATATTAAGCTGATTTACAAGAGCTAATGTTATCTGAGCTGAAGCAGTTGAAACAATAATAATGTTGCAAACAAAAACCTAGGTTCCTGGGCTGACATTTATCTGAACATGGATGGTTTATGCAGTGTCTCTGCATCAGGTATGAAATTTAGCCTTGTGGAAATGTCATAAGCCATGGCTGTAGGGCTCTAGACAGCATTTCTGTATACCTCTCTGAATCAATATCTTCTCATATAAGCTCAAAGCAAGGTTTCATTATGCTCCACACCATAAGTGTATCTCTTCTTACGTATATTTAGTCTCACTATGTTCACCCTGTGCGCTTTTAAAAGCAGTTTAAAAAGGAACTCAATGCTCCAAGACAGAAGAAATAGGTATAGGCATTCTTATGATCGTGTCTTTAATGGTTGGGGTTTTTTTTCAAATTAAATTTTGCAGTTGAAAATCCAGAACACTCTAATTTCTTTTGACAATTGAGAAAGAAAAGCTAAACCAGACAAGAGCCTGTGGTTTAGACACTGATACTATATCTATTTCATTCACAAATTTTCATGCAGATTTTTATTAAAAACAGCACACATCTTAAAGGAATGGAGCTGCTCCTGCCCGTCAGCCACAGAACAGTGAGGTTCAACTCATACTGGAGAAACCTTTCACTTTTATGTATGTTTCATATGGATATATATAATAAACCTCTAGGCATTTCAAAAGCAAAATCTTCATGACCAGAAAGGAAACATATAAACATGTATACAGACTGTAATTATCAGATGTGACCGTTAAATCATGGAATTACTTATTTGCTACTTCACATGAAATATTCTAAAGTTACTGCATATGATGGCTTTATTCTTGCCTGATATTTTCTCATTCCATCAAGAATATTGCATTAACAAAAACAATCCTAATGTTCCAACAACTGAATTAAACAAAAACCCTGAAGATATAACCGAGAACTAAAAGATTCCTCTTTATTTGGTTCTGCACCTTAAATACTTCGGTGAGCAGGTAGGTGGATCTCTTTATAATTTAGGGAAAATACAGCATTAAGTCCAATTCCTGCACTATTTTCCATGTTTTTCAGCCCTGGAAGTCCTCACCATCTCTGCTTTCTAACTACATCACTACTTAATCAAAATATTTTAAACTGAGTAGTCAGAATAAACAGAACTAAACCAAAATGTTATGGTCTCTAACTTTTCTGTAGCTCTCTTTGTCTCTTATTTGAAAAAAAATTACTATGGTACAATGCAGATAACAAAAATATGATGTCATTGGGGAAATTTGTGCTTATTTTTAAAGATTCTGCTGGGAGTCCTCTGTATATGTAGAACTGCTCAAACTGAAACTCGGTTTTTGTCCAGTTGATTTCTTGCAAACCATAAAACAGATTTCACTTGTCTCTGGTGTTATTTGTAGAAATACATATCAGTGAGATCAGAAAACTATTCTACATTCTCTTTTTTAAACACGTCCCAATAAGCAGTCTGTTATATTTCTACCAGCACAGCATATTAAGTTACCTTTTAAGTTCCTGCCAGTTGGGAGCTCCCTCATTTAAAGTAGAACCCCAGTTTAGCTTCAGGCTAAAACTTAGCAATAATCATGTTATTTTAAGGATCTAATTTAGACTTTCTATAAATTCAAAGTGTTGAGTTAACCATGTTCTGTTTATTTGTGGAATATTTTCTGACACCTTGTTACACAATTAATCTACAACCTCAGTTTTGACCCTAGTCCTAAGAATAGAGGCCTGACATACATAGCCCACGCCACCTGTAGCATAATGTATTCTTTCACTCTTATCCTGCTCACAGATACCAGTTTCCTGAAGCAAAAACGGTCAGACTGAAAATCAGCTACTCAACACTGCCAGTAGAAACAAAAATGTACAGAAGTGTAAACAAGAGAAAAGCATGGATGAAAGAAATCATTATCAGCCACCCACATCTAAAGTCCCCGACTCCATTTAAGTGGGTAGAGATTTTGTCTTAGGCTTCAAGTGCGCCAGAATTCCTCAGCATCTGAAAGCAAGTTAGGATTTGCATCTCACCCTGCCTGAATGACCTTGCCAGTATCTTCTGCAGTTAGGAGTTAAGGACTCCTGCCATGTGCACAACCTTCAGCCCTTTTCTTGTCTCAAACAAGAGAAAAAAAAACAAATTAAAATCCAGTTAGTTCTCTCAATAGCATACCAGACTGTTATTTAAATACAGATAATGCATAAATGTGAAAAACATAGTGAAGAATTATGGAAATGAATAAAAATAGTGAAGGTTATTTCTCCCTCCATTACTGTCATAGTCATGATTGCGCTTTTATTTTTTTCCAAACAGTGCATCCCACTTCAAAAAGCAGGAATTAATGGTCCTATCTTTCGAGCAAGATCCAATCTCAGCTGGTGCTGTTGCATTAACCAACGATAATAACAGATACAGAAACAGCACCCAGAGTCTGCCCTTGCTCAACAGTTTCATTAGACATTTAGTAACTGTTCTTTGTGATGATACCAAATGAGTACAACTGAGTTTCGATAAAGAATTAGTTTGTTTAATTTTGAATCACAGAAGCACGGAATGTTAAGGGTTAGAAGGGACCTTGAGAAATCACCTAGTCCAACCCTCCTGTCAAAGTAGGATCACCTAGAGTAGGTCACAGAGGAATGTGTCCAGGTGGGTTTTGAATGTCTCCAGAGAAGGAGACTCCACAATCTTTCTGGGCAGCCCTTTTCAGTGCTCTGCCCACAGTGAAAAAGTTTTTCCTAATGATTTTGTGGAACCTGCTACGTTCCACCTCGCAGAAATTAAAAGTTAATGCTTATAATGTGTTAATAATTATCATATGACAAATTAATAAACAAATGAGGTACTGATTCTGGGATGCTTTAAATTCATACAGAAAATTAAAAAAAAAAACCTGACTATGCTCAGTAGTGAACCTTAATCTCTTCATTCTCTTTAGCTACTTCACTAAATCCTGTTACCTTTTACTTTGTCGTAAACTGTCTAAAACTTCATTTTCATTTCAGCTAGAGCCATTGAGAGATCTATAGCAATAAGAAAGCTGTTTGACCCAAGTAGTGGCTCAATATTTGTCCATCAGCAAAAAGAAATAATCAAAGCTATCCCCACCTAGGGTATTCTAGTGCAGTACAGCATGGGCATAATAATGTATAGCAGCTTTTGTATATATATGACAAATGAAGCAAGATCTGATGAATTGTCTAGCAGCTCCAAAATGGTCTGTAATTTCCCTCACGTGTCACTCCATTAGTTGTTAGCTCCTGAACTTGTCACTTAGAAAAATTACTTGTGATTTGCTGAGTAATAAACATACATTTCTATTCAACAGAAAAGTTTCCATCTTCCAAATCTTGAAATGTGTGCAGAGCCTCAGATTCTATTATAGCTTCTAGATTGTGTGTATGTAACTCAACAATCACAATTTTTAGGAGTAATACAGAAATATAGAGACAAAGCTCAGAGAAATTACTCTGGAAGACCAGCGAAGTAAAATTTTGTTTTGTTAGGATTCCTAGCTTCAACTTCAGAGAAATTCATACACAGACCACTGCTCTGGGATTAAAGTATTCAAATGTTCTATTCAGACCCATTTCAGCTGCTTGAGAAGCCCAGTGCTTTTCAGAAAACACCCTTGCTTGGAAAGCAGATCCTTTGCCTGACTCACAAGCCAGAAAAGAGAATTCAGGATATATTTCACCTCATCTGAAGACTGTTACAGGGGAGAGAGTATTCCTCCAAGGTTTGCACCATCTCTGACAGCCACAACTACACTAGTCTACCTGGTACTGATTGTGAGGACTTCAACAATAGACGTATACACCAAAAAAAACATTTCCCTAGTTTTTCAGGTAAGGAAGTAAGGCTTTGAGTCATCTATTCAACCATTTAACATCAGATCTGAGGTTAGTGTCCTAGGCTACCTCCATTCAGCAGACAGGCTGTCTGGACAAGACTAGAAGTCAAAACAAGCTGGTAAATCCTGGCTTTCTCATAGTAAATGATTCAGATTCAGGCTTTTGCCCCAGTCCTGTACTGTAGAATCATGACCAGTTTCACTGTTCTGGATACTGTGTACTGTAGGCATAGTCCTGAAGCCTCAGCACCAAACACTGAGCAGAAGTTCTCAGATATGAGAGTGCTTTTTGTAACGCTGAACTTGAAATCATAGAATCATTAAATAGTTTAGGTTGGAAATGACCTTTAAGATCACTGAGTCCAACCATTAACCCAGCAATGCAAGGCCCACCACTAAACCATGTCCCTAAGCACCACATCTACATGTCTTTTAAGCACCTCCAGGGATGGTGACTCAGCCATTGGCAGCCTGTTCCAGTGCTTTTCCTAATATCCAATCTAAACCTCTTCTAGCACAATTTGGGGCCTTTTCCATTTCCTCTTGTCCTATTGCTTGTTACTCTGGAAAAGAGAACACCCACCTTGCTACAACACAAACTGTCCAAGTGTCACAGACCATGAAAAATCTGCTGAATGGTTGAACTTGGCTTCTAATGTGCCCCTACTACAAGACACTCACATTCCAGTGTCTTCATCTGAAGCTACAGCTCTCCTAAAAGAGCACAATGAAAAGAACTACAATAAAAAACTAAATAAATGAAAATAAAACCTATGACTTAAACACGGTTGTGTTGGGTTTTTTTCAAAAGAAGGCAGCAAAGACTCCATGAAGTTCAGTGCAGCTTTGTTGATTACTCTTTATTTTACATGAAAGATATTCAAGTACCATTATGGTCAATAGCAATCTGAAAGAGATGCAGTGTAATGTGTGGTGGCTGCAAGCTGTGCCCAAGCAGGGCAGTCATACCCAGCCTCTACTCTTGAATGCTACAGCTCAAGCAAGGGTCTGTCTTTGTGAAACAATTTACGTGACCTGAGCAATCTGACATTTTAATGATCTAGCAGGTAGATTTTTGCTCGAGTTGTGAAAATGGGCTTTTCTGCAAAGTGGTTATAGCAGCCCAGGAACAGCTGCTCCTTGGAGCTATAGGAAAGCTTTTATTCTGCAGACTGGCCTCCTTTCAGTGAGGCCCTCTCTTTAACCTGCAGGGATCATGCAGGAAACATAAAAGTTACTGAGGCCTTGCTGACCTTGTCAAGGCCACGTGTGGGAATTTTTAGTTTGAGTTGCTTCGAAATTATAGCAATTACTAGAAATATTCCAGGAAAAAAAAGGATTTTTTTTCTTCTGCCAGTTCAGATTTCCTGACTGAAATTGTCATTTTCATCTGCTAGTCCTTTAAAAAAAATAGAATTATAGACACTTTTTTAGTCACTGGATAACAGATGTTATAAAACCTTGTGGCACTCAGTCATAATTAAGTCAGGCCTAATATGCATCTGTCAAAAACCATTGACCTTTTCTGATGATGGTAGGGAAAAGGCTTTGATACTCTACCACACATTTAAGGATTTTTGAAAGAAAAATGTCAAAGGTTTGGGTGTGCTGGCAGGAAATTACCTCTTGCGTTCCTAATGACAAATGTTTTTAGCTTAACCTAAGTAAACAATGAAATGGTGATACTTCAGTTGGGATTTCTAATCCAAAAATATCATCTTTCCTATGCTTCCCTAGCAAAGAATCAAGGAAATATAGAACTTTTATAATTTTAAGGTGACAAAGTTGTAAAAGATCCTAATGCAATTGACAGCTTTCATCTACAGAATGTAAAGAAAAAAAAGAGAATTTGAAAAAGAAATTTTAAAAAAAGTTTTAAACTGAATTTAACCTTATGACTTACCTTAAATATTAGGGACAGCACAACGACTGGGTACTCACAAAACTCTTTGGAAAAGGATAGGTACCTCAGCAGTAGTCAACATTTCAAAAGTTGTAACACAGCTTATGTTCTGTATTATTTTGGCCCAAACTGGATGTCGGGTACCTGCTAAGGAACCCTTGTTTGCGGAGCTAAGACACATTGGCCAGAGCTACCTTGAATGTACAGCCAGCTAAAAGAACTCATCCTGTTCATACAACCTCATCTTGTAGGCATTATATGAGGAAACACCTGTGAGAGCTATGATGTGGGCAGCAAAAGAGGAGAAAGTAGCAGAAGGAAACCCTACCCAACAGCTACAGCACCAACCTCACGTCTCCGGGCAATCTCTGATACAGGTTCCTAATGTTTTCTTGGACAAAAAAACGTCCATGCAGATCACAGAAGTTCCGAGGCATTCAAGAGGATTAATGAGTTAAAGATGATGAAGATGTAAGGGAGAGTATTAAATACTTTCAACAGAGAAAAGCAAATTATTTTTCAAGTCCTATAGCTTTAGTGTGTGCACGCATTAGTGTATTTATTTAACAAAATTTCTAAATCACATATTGAGAAGTGGTAAAGAATATTTTAAAGGTCTTATTTCAGTATTTTATATTCATTTAAGCTTCTATCAAATTATTTTTATTATCTTTCAAAGGTGTGTCCACTCAGATCCCATGATCCTAAGTAGCTTGTGGATGAACTGGTGCACAAGAAAAGGGTGATGTTTTCATAATTTGAGTCCTTTAAGCAGGTTACTGTATTGTTTAGCTTCAAGGAGAACAGAAATTCACCTAAGCCCACACAGAAATTCAGGCTTGGAAGCTGTACAAAAGCCATGACAAACAAACAAAAAGCTTATTTGGGAGATGATGGAACATAATCTTTTCCCAGGGCATCTGCAGAGTAGACTGCAAGACAAATGGCAGTGAGGAAAAGATCAAATAACATCCCTCATTGCCTAAAACAAATAAATAATCAAATACCAGGATTAAAGATCAGATTTTTTAATATATATATCCCTGCTTGACCATTAGAAGAAATGTGCATGGTAACATTTTATATTCAGTGTGATGAAAATTTGCCCTAAATATAGGGTGTTCTGCATAATCGGATTTTAGTGTTGAAAGTTTTTGCTTTTCAATTCCAGAAAAGAAGCCAGTGCTTCCCAACACTGCCCTGGGAATGCCATTACTGCACCTACCTAAACAAGAAAACACAGAATGGAAAATAAACTCACATGGAAGAGATAGGAATGGAGAAGCAGCAGCCCTAAGACAAGAAAATAAAACCACCTCACACATTCAGACGTGGCAGGTCTTGAGTTAAAGAGACAGTGCCAGGTGATTCAGTCATTATTTATGTTCTGTGGTTTGACAGCACATAATATTACTTGTTCTTTTGAATTAAGAGGGCTTTAATGGTATTTAAAACTCTTGCTGCCACACTGACAACTTAAAATTTTGAAGCACGTTCCTAGTTTTTTTGGAAAGACAGTGAAAATCACTCCAAATAAGGAAGTGGTGCTCAGAAGGAAACCATGACTCCGCTCCTGATCTGGCTTTTACGCAGTGACATAGAGCTATTTCTGTTAATCTTTTTCTTTTTTTGGCTGTTAACAACAACTGTAAAATTTACTTTATTATGAAACACCAGACCTTTCTTCTTAAAGTTATTTTCCAATAAATTAATGAGTATGGTAATTTCATCTGATGGCAATTTTCTGCAAAGAGATTCGAAAAGCTATCAGAGATATCACTTCTTCCAATTAAACATTACTATACTGCATTTCTTTCTAATTCTCCAATTTCCAGTCTTAATAATGACAATATTCATTATCAATGTGTTATATTTATATAAATCAGCTCCATCACTCAGATGTAATGTTTTACACATTCAGGCATAATCTGATATTCTCCAACTGCACAGATAAAGGGCTCAAACTAGGAACTTCAGGAGCAGTCTACAGAAAAGATTTGGACCCCTCACATTGTCTTAGTGTAAGACCATGGTCTCAGAGCTGCCACATTCCCATTTCCTATCTCAGTCTCCAGCAACTTCATCCTGAGGTTCCCAAAGAAGACATTAGTCTTAACTTTTAACTCCAGGTGAGCAATCAGTCAACGCTTGGTCACCTTCACTGTACCACTGAAAACTGGCTTTGTTTTTCTCTGTTTAGTGTAACCATCTTCCTAATTTATGATGTCCAAGGACATGGATGGACACCCTTTGGGTTCCTTCCCTATTTTTCCTGTTCATTTAATTTCTTTATTAAACATTACTTTCTTTTCCCTCTGCTTTTATGGCAAGCTCAAACCTCCACACTGATCTCCAAACACAGTAGATGGTGTGGAAATTTGGACCCAAGCCCTGTGAGCAACTTCTATTTCTCTTATGGTCCAAACTAAATGCCCTGATCTGGCAG
>NW_009696455.1:0-54837 GCF_000703405.1 Apaloderma vittatum | reverse complement strand
AAATCCAAACAAGACCGCTGATCCTGCAAGGTTTCAGCACGTATCACACTGCGAGGAGGCAAATGGGCTGTTTTGCTTCCACAGACCTACTCCTGCATTCGAAGTTAAGCGTCTATCTAAGCTGCCAAAGGTAAATACAGTCAGCTCTCTCTTTCACTTGTGCTAATCCTTTATTGCTGGGACAGCATCTCACTTTCCACTCAGGGACCAGGTCCATATACAGATGTCACCAACCCTTGCCTGTTCTCTGCTCAGGTTGTACCCAGAGCCATTAGGCTGCAGAGAAGAATCAGGCTCTGCATATGCAGAGTTGGGACAGAGCTGTCACAGCTGACAAGGAAACGTTGGATAGAGTTGACCTTACTTCTAAAGGTTTTTTTGATTTTTTTTTTCTCCATCTGGAGGGCAATGCTAGGGTCTAATATTTATCTGAACATTTGGGTGAACACTCAACGCTTTGTCAGGACCCTATATGAATACTGAATTCTGAAGAACTTCAAGTGTACCATGAAACTGGAAAAATTCTGCTGCATGCTGAGAGGCGTGGCTGGGATGGAGGGTAAGGTCATAACCAAGAGTGATAGAAACTATAAATCTTGAAAAATTGTTGTTTGACCAACAAATATTCTTCCCTTGATGTCCATTAAATTTTACTGTGCAGGCAGTGCTTCAAAACTCAGAAGTAAATGTGTTCATGCAGCCCAGCCTTGATGGTAAGCGCTTGAGGGGGGGGAAAAACCTTCAAGAGAGATGATGAAAGGCTTAAATCGAAACTGAGATATTTTTTCTTACTTAGAGTCATGTGGACTTGGAAAGAACTGCCCACTGTTGAAGAGAAGGAAATTTTTTCCAGAGTACAAACACCAAAGCCTGTCTGAGCCTGGCTAGCACTGGGAACCCAAAACTGTCTGGAAGACTTCACTGACCAAGCTGTGGTTTATATACCACTCTGATAGGTGAAGGAGGAGAAGAAATAAGCTGGTAAACCTTTTAAATATCTCACTCAGGGAAAGTAGGTTCTTCGTTTCCCATAGGCACTAGGCTTAAGAAATCAGTACTTTGTTCAGACAATCCAAATTTGTACTGTCCACAAAAGTAGCTGAGACAACATTCAGAGGCCTAAGTCTCCATATGCTATTGATCTGAACTGGGTAGGAGATATGATCTGGTCTGTTGGCACCTACCATGATGGTCGTGGGTGAAAATCTAGTGTTCCAGCTGGGATTTTCTCCAGGAGCTGCAGTGCTCTTGGGTAGGTTACCAACCACAGCAAAATTGTGAAGGTCTGTTCCTTTTCTGAAGCCATTCATGGGCAATTGTGATTACTGCTGAGGATCTCACTTAAAATGTGGCCATAGGTCCTCTGAAAGGATCAGGGCACAGCTCTGCAATGTCTTCAGAAAGCAGATGACAGCACTTGACTCCCTCACATCCTCTGAGTCTGCATTAGCTGTTAATTAGCTGTGGTAGAGACACGAATGGGAACTAACACGTAAGGGTCAGTACTGGTAAATATGAGGCAACCAGTTTAGCCATCTTTGGCCACCATCTTCTGTGACAACAGCTTGCAACCTGTCGGGGCTTATATCTCCACCTGCTGCTCAAAGTCAGCACCAGCTACTTTCCTTTTATCGTGTCTAGGCTGTGTCCCTCTTTCATAAATGAATGTAGACCTCTGACCAATTCATAGCCTACAGCCATAAGTGAGGGAAAGCAGGTGTGAAAATCACACTACAGAGACAAAGATGAACCGCAGTCCCACAAAGGGAAATGATTGATCAACTAAAACACATAATAAGTTAACACATAGCTTGCCAAAAGCATTTGAGATTTTTAAATAACAAGACTTCACACATCTCCCAATGTCATCACAAATATGTAATTAGATTTCTGCAGAGGTTTCCATGTTGTTATAAAGTCACTTATTTAATTACATCAGCAAACATAGATCTCATCTAGGAAGCCCCCTGTACTAGGAGCTCTGCAGATACCCAGGGATAGAGCTGACACACAGATCTATCCAGACACTGAGCCGGGCTGTGTTAGCTCTTAGAAATGGTATCTGAGCAGTGGTATAGGAATTGTGCTACTGCTTATCAGTTTCCAGAGGGCGTTAAGGTGCTCATGTTGACATATAAAGACCCATGAGAGTCTAATATCTCCCCCTTTGTCATGTTACTGGAGCTATTGGTGGCAGAGGCAACTTAAAAAGAAGTCCTGCTCCATACGAAACAGAGAGGTTATCTAGCCAGAGCAAGGTCCTTAATGTATTTCTTGCCCTTGGGCCAATAGATCCTGTCCCTGCACCGGTTAGAGGCTGTGATGTTACACTGACTTTGAAACTGTAATTGACTGAGAAAGATGCAAAAATGCTAGGACCTGGGTCTCCTTCTCAATGACTTTCTGTTACGCTTTTCTAAGTAGGACTCATATTTCTACATTTCTCATGGTTTACATGTCCCTGAAAAATCTCAAAAGCAAGGACAAGAAGAAAACTGGCTGATGTCTGAGAAGTAAAAAACAGGAACTTTTATAGCCCTCTTCAGTTAAGGTGCAGACAGCAGTTAACCCTAAGTTTCCCTCCCCTTGCACATAAGGGGTCATGGGTAATCACTTATGACTAATTGCACACTTGTGTCAGAGAGATGGCTTTTCACATCTGGTTCAGATAATCCTGCAGCCCTGAAATGTTCCACCAAATGTTGCAAAAAAATACAACCTGTGCAGTGTAACAGCTGGTGGATGACCCAAGCCTGCAGACTGACACCTAATAACACATTTGCACCCTGCAAGAAGATCTTATTACAGCATGGTCATTTTACATGATGAAGGATTATCATCTTCAGGATGAGAATTCCACCTTTAAAGTGGAACTATAAACGTTGAAGGAAATGCTGACTAAAGAGCTGACCAATGTGCTGTAAAGCCAAATGCCAGACTTGGGGAGAGAGGTCTTTTAGAGATCCTCATTATAAAGTTTGAGTAGCAGCTTCCCAGTCAGGGGTCTGAACTTTCTGACACATCCACAGCTTCAACCTGCCCAATGATCCTTTTTTTGTTTTTTTTTTTCTCATAATACACCCCCTGCCTACCTCAAATGTCTTCTTTCTAATCTCTCACATAATAATTTTGTCATAAAGATTAAGAACCATTACATGTGATGTTCCAGATATATGCAAATGGGAGAAAAACATCTTTTCTTCTCCCAAGAAAGTAGTGTGGCAGATTGTCAGATGGCTTCACCAAGATATCCTATACTTCATTCACAAGTGCTGACAACAGTTTTTCAGTCCAGTCTCACAATGGGTTTTAATTATTCATTAATAGTGAATTAATTAGCCCTCACTAAAGTTTATGAACTTTGTATTTAAAAAATTTTATTCATCTATGACTTCCATAGGTACAACACAAGCAATATAAGAAATGGTATGCTGCCCCATCACAGACTGCTGACTTTCAGTTCATAGCAAAACTTTCATGAGAGCAGCACAGCACAGCATGCTAGGGATTGGAAGGGATCTCAAAAGATCATCTAGTCCAATCCCCCTGCCAAAGCACATTACCTTCAGGAAAGTGGCACCAAAAGCATCTTTCCATGACACTAAATTACTAATGCAGATGCAGCCTTAGAGAAGGCAGAACTATTTCCCTGACCTCCAAAGATATGAGAAATAAGCCTTCTCAATTTTAAAGTCATGTCTCCTGAGGTAAAACTCTATATGGACAGTATATTCAAATATGTCTAAAGATTTTGTACTGTGTCAGGAAGACAAGTGGGAAGTATGGCATCTGTGGTTTTTATCTCCAAGGTCTCAAATGTTCGGTCTAATAATGTGGGATTTGCATATTCAATGAACTATAATCACAGTGGATATCTACAGCAGAAGTATCTCCAGAAATGTTTGTACATGTGGTTCTGTATTGCACATGATAAAGTGAGCCACACAGTTTGAAGCTGCTGCCCTTTTCTATGTGTATTCTAAAAGGAAATTCAAACTGACCTACCAAATCTATTGCTGACAATACACCAGGCCGCATTGCTTTAAGTATTTTAAAAAGAGAATATAAGAGCAGACGTATAAAATTCTGTACTGGTCAAGAGTTATGAATTTTGTAGAAGTGAGAGGAAATAATGTGCAATTACTCCTGCACATTAATAATGAGTTAATAATAATAATCACATAATGTCAAAATACAGGGAAAGATAAAAACTGGAGCTTGTATATATCCAATTCCAGGGGTAAAAAAGTATAGCAGAGAGGAAATAGAAACTGAATAAGTCAGAAAAAGTGAGACAGGCATAGTATTATAGTCTTCAGTTCTCTCTTCTCTGCATTTCACAAAATAGTCCCGCAGGCTATAAAGTTTTTGTTTGTGCTGCAGCTTAGGAAAGCTTGTGTATAAAAATATACTAAAGCCTGAAAGGTAATCTGATCTGGCTTTAAGTACCGAAGTTGCAAATCTGTTGTTCAGGACACTGTTTCCTCCATACTATGAGGTCAGTCTTGGCACATGTTGCCTAGATATCCCATTTATCTCCCTGGTATTTTTCCAGAAAGACCCTCCATTCACCTTACCTGCCTGGCATAAACCATATGAGAGAACCACTGGAAAGCTGTGATTGCGATGCACCTGGAAGATCCTCTCTCCAGAGAGGGACAAACTCAGAGTTTTACAGGTACACATCATGGTTAATATAGTCAGCAAGACTCAAGTGAGCATTGGAATAAGGTAAGATCTCTTACTCAAAGTTGGTTTTATTGCTGAAATACAGTAATAATGTATTTAAATTTAAAATAAAACCAACCAACAAAAAAAAACCCAAACAAACAAACAAACACACAAACAAACAAACCCACTAAAAAAATCACACACTGAAACTGAGGCAAGGTTCAGTCTTTTCTGTTAAAGGATATGGACTCCAAGCACAACTCTTTGGTATTATCCTCTGTTTTCATGAGAGAGCAATAACATTGAAATGCAAAAGTTTCCTATATGCTGTGCCAGAAACTGTTTCACAGAACTGGATGACCATTCCCTCTAACCAGAGGAGACGGATCGATATCTGGTGAATGATGCTTCCTTTACAAGAGCAATAATATGAGTCTTGGAAAAAAAAAATGCACTTTTTTTCGCTATTACTATAATCATGTATAAATTCCACTATTTCAAAGACTTGCTGCTAGAAGAGCCAAAATCATTGCAAAAACATTGTTCAACATGGACAAAAGTAGATCTCCAACACACAATTGGAAACCTACAATAATGAAACCAGCTGGGAGTTCCATACATCCCCCAGTACGTGGGTTGTGTGTTCCACAAATCGTGAAATGCAGATGTAGGATAAGCCCTAAAAAGTTTATGTTAGGTGAGAGTCCACTTTATGAGTAGTACTGGCAGAAGTCCACAACTCAAATCAGTTTTGCATAGTGAAATACACTCCTAGAAAAAAAACCCCAGCCCTAAAGTATGAACCAGTTTGTCAGAACTACTCAAGGTAGACTTCTAAACTGAACAGCAACCTCTTGTACGGTTTAATAAGTTAAAAATAAAGCAAAAAATAACTCTTAGAAAAACAATAAGGAACATTCGGAAAATATTATAGCAGTTACATGGTGTAACAAAAAAATCCTTCATGTTCATAATGCCATCCCTTCAGCAGCTCTGTTGAGACAGAAAACGGTGGCATCTCCAAAGAGCACACATCCTTATTCATATCATATTGTGCACTCTACCTCTTGTTCATGCTGAAATATTATACATCTCTAGGACAAATAGAATTTGAAAGGCCACGAAAGGGGTAGATCTACTGGTTTGTTATAGCAGAAGTCTGCTTAGAAGAGCCCCTTTTCATATATCAGAGGTATAGGTATATCTTGTGTTTACAAAGTCTAAACCCACAACATTTCACAATTCGCACTGAAATTTAAAACACCATTTTTGTCTGACTACTGTAAAATATTATTTGGCTTTCTCATTCTGGAAAGGTAAAGAAAGAAAATAAAATATGTTTTTAAACATTGTTTAATGAACAGCCTAATGATGGTTTAATACAAAATTATTACAAACGGGTGTGTGGACTGTAATTCCTGCCACTTTCTGGAATTATACAGGTAAATAATTCCACCACTCACTGTAGCCTCTTTATGCTGATTCAATATAGCAAGGGCAGCATAAATTGGCCTCTCAAAATTCCTGGAGTTCAGGAGGGGCAGAGAGCCAGCACAGCAGAGACATGGTGTCCTGCTGCACCAGCAAGGCAGGAGGATGCTGCTGGGAGTGGCCATTTCCTGAAACTGCTCTAATTTGTGCCCTGGAGTTCCACTTCTGCCCTCTGTTGTGGGGATTTTTATCTGGCATGTTCTGCCTCTATGGAAGCAGAGACACTGAACCCTAAAATGGCATTACCTGCATTTTAGTTGGAACTAGGAACAACTTCTTGATCTCACCTGTGTTTTCCCAACTTGGATCCACAAAAGGAACTTTTAAGAACCCTTATGAAATCCAGAGACAGGATGGAAAGCTTTTTAAAATGTTCCCAACTCCCAGTGGGTGTTCTTTTGTGTTGTCTATAAACATGATATACAATTACAAAATGGTAAAGTACAGCCTGAAAAACCTCTCAGCCATATGCTTCCTGGCTGAGCTAATCAGGTAAAATACGTATTCAGGTTCATGTTCATCCTTCAAGTTTTGTTTAGCAATATTACTGAAGAGGTTTAACATGGACCCCCTACCCTTTGCCTTAAATTCTGGGTACTCTTGGCAGATAGACTGGGTTGCTGGGGGAATATTTGCAATGGAAGATAGAATTTTTTCCTATATATTCCTGTTAAGACCTTCAATAAATTAAATTGGTGGTTTTGAAGTTTTTCTGCCTACTTGCTACCATAAGTCTCTAAATAGAGCCTCTATAGTTTTTTCTATATAGCCCATCTTAGTGTTTATAAGGTGGTAGAAGTTGTGGAACTTCAGTGCAGGCTTGCCAAGATCAGTGCATGAGCATAGCTCTGCTTTATTAGACTTTGGAAGTATTCCCATTTGGAGGTTCATTTTCAAATGTATAAATCTCGGTTGGTAAAATACCATGACCTTCTAGCAACTTCTAAGCAAAAAGTCTACACTCACTCACTACTACTTCATACATCAGCATAAATCTAACTCATATCACCTTTTATTCCTCCTCCTTCCACAGCTGGTCCAGCACTCAGTGGGAAACTGCTGAGTTTCACATCTCAAGGGAGCACTTTGCTTTGCAGTGGTTGCCACTATACCAGTGTGGCAAGAGCCATTTTTATCTCCACAGGTTTTTGCCAGAAAAACAAAAATCCTAAACTTACTCTGAACTCCTAGAAATAATTGTTATGGTAAATAATTTCTGTAACAGAAACTAAAGAATTGCTCTGCTTCTTCCCCTCACAACTGAGGGCAACAAGACTTTCATTTTCGTACATGTTTTCTACAGAGTTGCTACAGAGATACTAAAAGAAACTTTTAAAAAGAACATCTAGGGCCAGTTTTATTTCAGCAGGTGCAGTTTGCACCTTCATGTATGATCAAAAACTACTGTTCTCTGTGAGGGCTCCTCTCTCTACCCAAGGGAAAAATCACACAGCACTCCAACTTACCCCTATGTTTAAAGCTCCCTTGAAATCAGTCACCTCCAGAGAAACTCCAGGAGCACTCAGAAATCTTCCATGGGGATGCACAGAGCAGGCGTTCTTCTGTTCTGCTGGTACCAACCAGTTTGGCTTCGATCATCCTTATCTAAGCCAGTTCCACTCACTCTTTGGATTGTGGCAGCCACTCAGAGAAGGAAAGGTTGCAGGCACATGCATACTTACTCAAGAATTCATGTCATGTAGAGGTGGGTATTCTTTGTCAGGAGTGCGTTTGGCCAGTTATATCAAATGCGACTGATGGTGTGGAAATTCTACCAAGCTGTCTCTTGGACTTGGGTTTTTTTCCTCCTAAATCTTGAGGATGAGGCTCTTTTACACAATCAGGTAAAAATTTTGTCCAAAACCACGGAAGAGAGCTTGCATCTTTTTTTACTCCCAGAAACAAGAAATTAAAAATAAAGGAGGTAAGTAGAAAAGAAAGATTCATAAAACTGGCAATTAAGCGATACAACTCAAACGTCATATTTACAACCTCTTTATTGTCAGCTAAAACCCAACAAGAACTTCAAATCCTTGTGACTGAAGCTGCTTATGACATACTGTGGGCTACATTCAGTCACAGAATTTTTCAGTGCAAAATACATGTTATTATGATCAATACAGTCATGAGAAAGAGGATGAACATGAGCTGGGGAGAATGGATAAATAAGTCTAATAAATCTCCAATTAGAAACCATTTTTATTCTGTATTTCCACCACATTCCATGTTCGTTCTTGCAACTGTACTACAAAGAATAAATGTTGGGGAATAAAAGAGGGAGGCAGGAGAAGAAGAAACGTAAAATGGGAGGAAAGTGAGACAGATAAAAGAAATGTGAAGTGCAGAAACCGAAATAGGAAACCAAGGAGAGGAAAGCAAGAGAGAAAGGGGGCGAGTGAAAGGCTTGCATCAGGAACTGTTGCAGCTAGTGTAAAAACTGGTCAGTAAAAATCTGCAAAGCCACTTTTAAATCTTCGTGGGTACAGAGAGAGTAACACTAAAAGTAGTGATGAGCTGGGAGAAGGTGACACAGTCATCAAGAACTTTGGTTCCTAACAGCCGTGGAGTTCAGAGCAGGGGGTCCCCCATCCCCTGCACCACAGCCCGGAGTCAGCCCCCCAGCCCCATGCAGCCCAGTCGCTGCTGGGGGCCAGAGGAACTTTGTGCACACAGACACGGGAGCAGAGAGTGAAACCTGCAGTCAAGGCTGTTCAAAGCATTCTTTTCTGAAAATATTTTCTTTTTAAAAAGTCTCAGAAATCCAAGTCCCCCAAACCATTATATTTCTTCTGCCTCCCATGAATGCCAGTGCATACTCAGCCAGTGTTGTACTGAGGAGTATACTCCTACCACATCGAAGGAAAAGATTAATTTAAAGCCTCCCAGAATTCCCTAAATCAAAATACTCTCTGGCTATTACCCTGTCTAAAACATCAGTCAACTGCTCGAGAGCAGTATTACAGATATAAAACAAACAATAGCATACACTATTAACTGGTTTACATAATGCCATGCACATTCGAGACATTCAAAAAAAGATAGTTCCTACCAAAAAAATCTAGTTCTTGGTGTAATGACAGCACATTGGATAGAAATGAAAGCAAATGGAGAAAGCAAACAGCAAGAGAGGCACATTGAAACACAAGCGAGACATACTATATTGGCTAGGAGTAAAGTGGAAGACAGAATAATATCCCTTCTAGCAGTGATTCTATACAACAATTAAAAGAGTTTTTTTAATTTAAAATCAGTTCAATTCAGCGCAGTTAAATCTCATTGAATTACAGAATTGTACAAGTGAGATATTTGTGTGCGTGCTGCCACTTGTATAATTTACACTCCAGCCCTAAGTGATTACCGGATCAGCCAGCTGACATATGGGAAATATTTGCACAGAGCTGTGACACGGGGAAGTTTGTGGTTTAAAAAAAAAAAAAAAAAAAAAAAAAGGGGGAAAAAAAGGTGCTGTTAGTATGGAGACTGTGCCACTCCAGCTGAGTGAAGCCAAAGTTTCACTTGGAAGATTTCCCACCAGAACTTCCATCCTCTCAACGGTGTTAGCAAGAAAAGTCTTTTGCATTCATAATGCTTTGCTTTCACAGGAGGAGAGACCTATTGCTGCAGAGCAGCAACTGCATCTCTCTCCGATAACCTATCTATTCAAAGAAGTATTACCAACTGAAATATTACAAAACGAAAGCAGAGTTGTCAGAGGACCTCAGATATTGAGCTCTACCTATGCCTGCAGGGGCTATTTAAGAGAAGAAACTTCAGCTGCTCTGGCTAGTAGTGCTGGCGACATATTCAAAAGTTTCCTTTCCTTTTGAGTCAGCGACTATACGCCGCCACGCCACGCTGCCGGGGAGTGCCGCAGCATTAGCAGTGCCATCTGCTAGCACAAGGCTCAGCATCAAGCTCATCCTGACCACTGATCACTAACAACCCCAGGTAAATTTTACCACAAGCCACCTCAAGTTGCAAGCCCTCGCTAAACAAAGGCTGTGCCACTGAAGCTCTCCCTCCCACCGCTCTCTGGGCTGTTTCAGCTGGACGGAGATGTTTGCTGTGCTCAGCGCCTGTTATGCTGCAGTTTGCTGCTACATGCTGTTGAACTGATGCCATGTGTCGGTTCGTAAGTGGCCGGCTTTCAGCGGTGGGAGAAGTAACGCACATTAACACATTGTATAAAAGAACTAGGCTGTAAATCCCTTTTAAATCCACCTGAATGATAATTGCTTATATAGCAAAGGAGAGAGAATTCACATTTAGTTTGCCTTTTCCAGATGCTGGATTGTGTTGCAGAAGATGCAAAGTCTCTTACCATGGATTACCAAGCCTGATCCTGTCTCATTTAGCCAGCTTGTCTCACCAGGGCAGGCACAGAGACAGGCACAGCTCTTCAGTTTGTGCCCATCAGGTTTTGTGCCATTACTGAACCAGTTTTAAGAAATGGCATCTCCTCGCATGACTAGCTATTAACAGTGAGAAAACTGCTCAACATTCTTCCAGTGTTTTTCATGCTTTCAAAAACAAACAAAAAAAAAGATTTGACACTTCATATATGAGATGAACCAAACCAATTCATGGGAATGTACATCCTAAATGTAGGGAAAGTATTTTGTTACCATTGGTGTTACTAGCTTATGAGAACTGACAAGATCACAGCCCTCAGTGGTGTGGCTAAATGCCTGCAGAAAGAAAAAGGCTTTTGTAAGTTTGCTGGAAAGAACCTACTTGCAGCCCTGACTTCTGCCTGCAATGGAAGAAATATTCTACTTTCAAATGTGAATCAAAAAAATATTGCTAACATATTTCTCTCCATAAGCCAAACAATTTGTCTTATAAATACACTTTTTTTTTGCTAATTCCTCAGAGGATGACAGCTGGGTGGTAGATTTATACAGCTAAGAAGAAAATTTTGAGAGGAATCCAAGCATTTTGAGGCATCTGAACTTTTCCAAACTTGCAGACCTTTAGAGCTTCATTCCTCACTACTGAACACACAGTACTTCCTCTAACAGTGTGTCATTAGAGGTTACCATGAAAAAAAACCACCCAGATCCTGCATCTTTAAAATTCTGGGAATGGAAATCAACAATATTTTGCAATTTTATCTGAGGTAAGAGTCTAAAATGTATTACTTCTGAACATTCAATGACAGAGCATTCATTATCAAGGATATTCTTTCAGGGCTCAAGGAAAATAGGAGCGGGGGGCAGCAAAGAAAGACTGCTCAGTCTTTGACACTCTCCCTCCCTTAATTTTTAAAAAATAAAAACACGATCAACTCTGATATCCTTTTTCCATCGGTTTCTTATAAATAAGGGAGGAGCCAATGGAAAACATTGTAATGGGAGGCAACTCGGTACTAGAAACCATAAAGTACTCAAATTCAAATTCCTAATGCAGGATTTCAGAGCTTAGGCATAGTTATAAGTTACTATTGGCAAGAGAGTTTTGAAAAACAAACAGAGACATCTTCCTGTATTCTGAATAACTGGGATACGTATGCACACATAGAAATAAAAATTAAGGAAATTGTCACTGCACTTCTGGCTTCATTGAAAAGAAATGTTAAGATAGATATGGAAGGACTAAAAGGTACTGGGATTTTCAGGTAGAAAACCCCTGCATTTACTCTAAGCTAATGCAAACAAATACATTTGGAATAAAGAAGAGATACCAAAAGAGGCCTTTTAAGTGGCAGTTTCAAGCTCCTGGAGAAGGGCTCACAAGTATGGCCACATGCCCAGATGACTTCCACCAGCCTAGCTTGGGTACCAGGAGCAGCTCTGAAAGCACAGACTTCAGTGCAGGCTGGTCAACCACAGTGGGGGATCAGGCTCCTTCCTGTGGTATTTTTTAGAGTTCCCATCATCTGCTTCTTTGCTACTGGTGTCCAGCTGGATTGATACAACTAACAGATCTGGCCAACAGTACTACAACAGCTTCTCCATCTTTGGTCACATTCAACTATTGGCACTGATTACACTGTAGGTATGCACAATGTAAGTAGTTTGGTAATAAAAAATTTTAAAAACAAACAAAAAAAGAAGATAACCACAAAGCAGCAAGAGAAGTTCCTTGGCTAAGTGACTAAGGGCTGATAACAAAGACGTTTTCTGCTTAATTATTTTCCATCTCTGAAGTCAAACATCAATGACAGACATAGATCAAAAAAGACATAGTTCATATTCAATAACTCTTACATTTTGCATCCTTAAAAGTATCCTGTATTTTTCTGCCACAAGTACTAATTCCAGTCCTAAATGCTGTGTGATTTTGCTACATCCTTTTAAATGGTAGCCATATTTTTACACAGGACCGTGGTATTCCAAGGGTGAGAAAAATCAATACGCTGCTGTTTAACTGGTCTGTAGACAGTTTTGAGAACCAACCAGCAGAAGTGCTCTGCATTTATTTCATTATTTATTGTTATCGTGCAGAGGTGGCTATAAAGTCTATTGGAATTAATTTCCCACATGTATTTGATCACCAGGCTCTATGTGTGGACAGAAGGCACCTCTGTCCAATTAGGAGCCTTCCAGGCAAACATGGCAGAGGTATCCACTCCAGGGACTGTGTTTACTTTCCTTCTTAAACAGAAATATTAACCAGATTTCCAATATTGGACCAGTCCTTATGGCCCTCATCACATGGGAAGGCAAAAGCAGTCTTACAAAAAAAATCCCAAAACATGCTACACTAAAAATTTTAATATATTAAAGTTCCTCTTTATCATTATTGGTGGTACACATGTTAAGTAACTACGTCATGTGCATTTCATAAAAACGACTGATACTTGGTTCCTTTAACAGATATGTATTTTTCAGTTACATTGATCAGAGACACATGATACTGAGAACATCTTAGGTCTCCTGGATTTTTTCAGTTGATGAGCTACTCATCAATGATAGGTTCTAAATATGGACTGAAACAGAAACTCTACAGCATGCAGAGACATGTGGCAGCATGTACCTGATGACTAGCCCATTCTTTGCTGGATTTTAAGGAGTTTTACCTCTAGCACGTACCTGATGACTAGTCCAAGTTCTTTGCTGGATTTTAAGGAGTTTTACCTCTAGCATAAACAGGAATTGATATTAAACTGTGATCACTCATTTAGTACAGATTTTTAAGCAATTGCATGCCTAGACAATAATCCTTAAGAAAACAGTAAAATGGACATATGAGTCATCCTTCCACAACCATTAAAAAATGCTACTTAGCAGCAAGCAACTTCTCTATGCCTCTAGTACGAAATTAACAACATTAAAATAAATACATTTGTTAGAAAACTATTTTTCATTCAAAATATCTAATAGAATTATCAAAAATGCATAAAGAAATTTGATAACTCATACTGCTCAAAAGGAAAATGGTTTTTTTACTCATCAGATGATCTCTAAGCTTGGACCTTCAAAACTGCTACGTTGAATCAGTTTAGTTACTCTTTCTATGAAAGAGTTTCAATATTTTGAATTTTATTCCATTTCAAATCAGAACAAAAATTCAGATCAAGAGGAATTTTAGGGAATTTTATACATTAAAATTTCATAATAAAAAGTTTTCTGAAAAAGTGATTCACTTGCTTCCAGAAAGGTCAGAAAGATACTTCAGCAATTCCATAACTCTCCTTTTAAAAGGCTCATATTAGGAGACTTAGCTAAACTGTATTTTTCTCACAGACAGCTTCTGTTTCCACAAGCTGGAATTTTCTGATGTAATGTGTTTCACCAGAAAGTTCTTAAGTCTTCATTATTTTAACCTTACCATATTTCAGACTATCTAACCATTTCTAATGAACACACTTAAAAGGAATTAAAGATTTTTATTTTTTTTTAATAGACGTTCTGGGAGCATTGCTCTGTAAAAGACTATTCTAGGAGCTAAATGATTTCCTTGTCATGCCTGATAGTGTAATACTGTACATCATAATTCAGATTTACAGATTTGCAGCCATTTAGTGGAATATGGGGATTTGGTAGAGTGGCTGCATAGGTCTCTCGAAGTGGCCTGTTAATGAGGTATTTTTCCACTGAAGACACTAGAGGGTCAAAGCGTGGTGTAGGGGAATAATGACAATGGGACACAGCAGAAATATCTACTGAGTAGGTCTGTTCCTTGAAGGCAAGGTATTTTGATGTTGGTTAGCACCCCTGAAATACTGATAGGATCTAGGAACTCCCCATACCCTAGTTCTCCACAATTCATTCAGTAACTGATGATAAAAGGGACAATTGTGCCCTTATACCTTACCAGTACAAAAAATTTCCTCATATACATGATTCTGAGGTTTATACCCAGGTGTCCACCAATCATTAGATATCAGGGTGATTAATGCAAATTTGAACCTCTCATGAACCCAAAAAGGACAATAACCTGCTTGTTCTCAGAAATTAAGCAATGTTTTCACAGTGACAAGAATGTAAATCAATGCACAGAACACAGCAGGGGCACACAGAGCAAAGGATGGGTTGCCTTCCACCCTGAGTGTCAGTCTTATGAATGCAAAGAAACTTAAAACTCCAGTACTGGAGGCAAGGAACATCAATGACTTACTGACTAGCCCAGATTTCTATCATCTACCGTCTTTTTCTCTGGCTTCTTTTCCATCTCTTTCCTCTCCTACTTTGACACAGCCCTTATACATCTTTTTTTGTTATTCCTCTTCATTAACAAGTGGATGTTTGTTATTTTGCTACAAAGCTATTGCATACATACAGTAACAGGATATTGGATACCATAAGGTATCATTTTCCTTTTACAATTATCTTTTCTATAACCTTAGGTAGTTTTTGAAGAGAGACTTTCATTTGTGCTGTGAGCTGTATGAGTTAAAGACGATACCTTACAATACATATTAAACACAGTTACTACTATATGATTGAGTTTTGAACAACTTGTTCAAAATCCGATCCTGAACCTGTACTAGAGAATGAACTTAGATTGCCCACATTAAAGCCTATGGATTTAACTAACCTGCTCAGCTTCCTTTCCTTAAACAGAAGGAAAACCCAAAAGTGGATTCCACATGAAACCTTAAAGATATCAAATCTTTAAAACTTCATCTTTCCATTTGCAAGTGAAGCTGACAGAGAAGAGTTCATACACCCATATTTCTTCACAGTCTAATACTCCAGAGAGTAGTGACAACTCTAGTGACAAACTGCTGTCCTCTGACTGTCATCACCATCCTCTAGTACGTAAATATTAGCAAACTTCCTAAAACTTGCCAAGAGATGGAACGAATGTCAGTGGTAAAAACACCTGAGTGAAAGATTCACTGATTGACTACTTGCCACATAGGCACGCCTTTAAAATGCAGGTCTTCTGGAAAGAATTCCTAGACTCCTGCCTTCAGGCTGGAAAAACCTGTAAACCCTCTGACAGAAAGAGGCAGCAAGAGATAAACAGGGGTAGGAAATTTCAAGGTATTTTAAACCTTTTCCTGTCCTTTTTTACCCTCAAGAAAGAGCCTTATGTCTGACTATGTTCACGGATACAGGTTTAAAAATAGCTGGGTGACTTCCTGGCTGAGGAAAACAGAAAGATACAATTCAAGTTTATTGGCTGCCTAGCAGACATTACATTCTGTTTTCCTCTGCACATTCACAGAAGTAATTGCCTGTACATACACAGTCTCCTAGATGTGAAAGATACATTCAAATTCATGACATGCTTGTTCAGTAACTCGGGTGCCCAGTGGTTTCAGGAAGCCGCTGCATATTCCATCTAATCATACCAGCTCTTCAGATTAAATACTACTATAAACACCCAGATGCCTGACCACTCAGGAGCAGAGACAGAATTCACTGGTTTCCATTTCATTACCATTCATTTATTGCTGCTTCATATACAACATTATATCCCATTACCACAAGTCTTAGGAAACTGCTGAGTTCAGTCTCATCCAATGTCATGAAAAAGAAATTAATATATCTTCCAAGGGAATTGGGAGAATACAGCTGTAGAAAACCCAGAAGAGCAGTCCATTTGAAACAGGGTAGAAAAAGACAAACCTACAAGACTTAAATGCCTTGTGGAATGTTACATTTGGCTGTGAAGGTGCTTCTCCTGCTGAGCATGTGGCCATACTTCTGATACTTGGTGCTTAACCAATGCAAAACACCACTGGGAGGGGGGTCCAAGGAGTTGTCTTGTCAGTGCTGCTTAGGTATATTTTCTTTGCTTGAACCAATCAAGCAGGTTAAACAGATTATTCATTTCTGCCTTAACTCTTCACTCCCAAAGCTATGCCCAAAGCCAATTATACAGAAACATATAATGTAAATACCCTTGTTTGTACAAAAACAAACTCACTGTTTGTTTTTATGAACTACTAAGAATCACAAGAAATGTCACCTTCCTCAAATACACTCAAGTACATTTTGTATGCTCAAGTACAAAAACTGGTCATACGAAGGCATCAACTAAAATCTGATTTTTAAAAAAAAAAGAGAGTAGAATCTAAATCAATTACAGCATTCACAAGGAAACAGATTTAACTAAAACGTGAACTAGCCAGTGATTACAACACTTACATTCTCAGAGTAGCACTTAATTAGTAGGAAATAATTCTAAGAGGGAAAATTCATTTAAAAAAACCCCCAACCTTCTGGAAACTGGAGTTCTTTTAGTCACATCCTATCTGAACCTTGGTAAACACCCTATTTGAATTCCTGATTCCTCAATTTTAATTCAAACAAAAGCAAGGATGGACTTCACTCACTGAAACAATTTTATCAGGAATTATTTAAGAAATGTTTTCTGAAGTGAACATTAAGGGTTTTCAGAGACCTTTCATGATCCCATTTACCTCTGGAAGGAGGCATCTCCAGTGACAACCCCAAGGTTGTGCACACCAGGGGCTGGGCTGGAGATTTCACTTTGCTCTAGTAAAGCTGTGATGCTACGTGCATTTCCTTGCATCAGGGCTTACAAAGAAAGCCTGTGTGAGGTCCCCCACGAGAAAGAAAATAGAAAACCTCCAGTTGGAAGGCTCTATATGGACGCTAGGATCTCACATCCCAGTGAACGTGTCCAAGTGACCAAACAAACTCACAGCTAGAAACAGTAATTCAATCCCTTCTTCCAAACACATTTTAGCAACATGTGGAAACCAGTAAGTGGGTTGCAACAGATAAGTGACCACACATAACAAAACGAGACTCATCAAAATAGTTGTGATGGAGGAAAAAAAAGAAAAAAAAAAAGAATAAAAAGTTGGAGTAAAGAGAAGAAATTAGCACACTGAAAAGCAAGCATAGTAGAGCAGGTCTGGAAGGTCTGAGTTGAACAGTTATCTTATTTATATAAAACTTGGTTTGAAAAAGGATGTCTGATTTCAGCAGAGCCATTAGCTTTCACACAAGCATGAAAAGGGTTTCCAGGAAACAAGTTGCAGCACTGCCTAGAGATGGTATCAGAGAGCACAGCATCACAGCAGAAAGCTTTAAGCTGGCAAGGGACAGAGCAGAGTAAGTTCTTGAATGAGTAAATTCTTGAATGCGTAATCTACCTTCTTCGTACTAAGAGGAGTTAGTATGAGAAAGCAGAGAATCAGATACATACTTTTCTGAAACCAAATGACTTTCAACAGAAACACATTACACAAAATTTTATAGAACCAAATGCTTGCATTTGAGTTTACTTAAGAAATGCTTGCCTTACTTGCAGGGTTACATTTTAAGTAGGTGGTCTCCCATTTTTTGAATGAAATAGTTGCTTCCTTTTTTCAGGCAGCTACACAGCTTATAAAATGTTAAAATATGTTTCAAAGTCTTGCCATTCTGCACTGTTTAAATAGCACAGCCTGAACAACCAACACATTTTGAACACATGAATAAATGAGCAGCTGTGTCCCAAACTCTCATGCAGACCAGGGTAGTTTAGAGGATCCCAACTTCAGTGTGAGATCTACTGACCCACATTGCTCCTCATCTGGTGCACTTACACAGGAGATGGGGCCACTGTTTCAAACACCTTCCCTTTCTTCATTCTTTTTGCTTTTCAGAGGGTGACCTTTTCAGTCACCTGCACATTTTAGTTTAGAGGTCTTTGTTTGTTTTCTGAATAGCTCATATTTGCGGCTCTCAAGCATGTGCCCTTTGACTCCATCTTCCCAAAGGACAGTAAATTTGGTCATACCTACTTGCTCTTCCTAAACCTCAAAACAACACCAAGCCTCATGATAAGGTGGTTACTTCTGCTACTAAGCTCCAGACACGCAGCTCTTTACATCTGTTGCTATTGTGCTAATTCTCCTTGGAGATGTTTTACTTCCCAACACTCATTTCTCTTTGAGCATAACTGAGATAGATTTCTTCCAGATTTCAGAAGGACTTTTTGCTTTTTCCACTCTTCAGGAATGATTTCCATGAGGCAGGTTCTAACTGTAGGAAGTTACATAATTAATAAATGTCTGATTGTACAATTCAAGGTAGGAGAGTAACAGTACTGACTGCCACCAGAGATAACTTCGGGTATCCCCTGGCCTCCCAACAGGAGGGACACACCTTTCTGGGAGCACGAGTCCTTCAAAGCTCCTGTACGATGCCTGCCAATCCCACAGAGCTATCAAACCCCCTAGTGAATTCTGATAACATAGATGCCTGTGGCTGGGCAGCAGAATTGAGCTCTGTCATTTATATCAGGCTTTCAGTATGCCATCCACCCAGAACAGTCTGAGGATTCTTCATCCCAAAGAGTCTACAGCACAAGAAGTTATAGGTGTGAGACAAAGGTGTAGCATATTTATACTTTGAACACCGCTTAAGGTGTAGGATGGCCAGGAAATAGGAGTCAACACAAACATTCAGTGATTCAGACATTAAAACAGAGAGAAGGCAGTTGTGACAGTGAGTGTGAATCTAAAGGGAAAGCTAAAAGAAATTTACAGAGGGGATGGATAGAGATATTTTTAATAATTTAGAGGAAAGACAAGAATATTTTCTTTTAAAAGAGTTTGCAAAAATAGCTTTGAGAGTTAGAAATGTCTCTGCAACCTGTGGATACTTAAGATCCGGAATTGTTGATTAGCAAATGCAGGGGATCTCCATGGTTTTGTGTGCTGTGTTTTATGTGTAAACACATATATACAGAATATCTTTTCTTCCTCATCCTTCAGGGTCTTACTAATCTAAATAGAAAAGAGATATAGATAGCAAACAGGTAACAGGTACAAGTTAGAGGGATGGTTATTGAATTTTACATTGAACAAATCCATAGCGGAACAGGAAAATTACCCCAGTAGCCTGAACCTAAGCAAGAAACAGTCCATCTCCCTAATACTGTTTTGTACATATGCACACATATATAAATTACATCTAAGGCACAGGATTGAAAGATCTATTCTTAGTTATGCCAAAGCTTTTCCATTTGAAGTTAAATATTATTTCCAGGTAGCTTAAATCATCTCAACTACACTGAAATCAGTAATTCTTGCTAGCAATCACATGTACAATCTTCAGACATCAAAGTTATGGTCAAGAGTACTAAGCTGAATTACACACATAAAAATCTCGCATTCTATGTCTTTGGCTAATAAGATGCAATAATATTTTCCCACTGAATAATATTTATCAAAATCTAAAATTGTTAGGTTTAAGACTGTTTTCTATCCCCCTTGATTTTTCAAACAAGCTGACCATCTTTGGTTTGTACTGGTTCCAACAAGAGGTACATTTTTCTTAGTTTGTATGAAAACTTCATACTTATGTAAACTCACAAGTAAACAGAGAAAATCAGTACAAAAACAGAGATCTAAAGTGACAGAACAGAAACATCTATGTATTCCAGTAATCAAAATTTGATCTCCTTTGTATTCAAATTGATGCTCAGAGGGAAATCTCATTGTGCCTTTGAAAATAGCTCTATTGGTAGCTGTAGAAAGGCTGTCAGAGGTACCTGGCCTTCTGCTGCTGGGTCACTCTCTTGTGGAAGATTTTTAGCCAGTTCAGTCTCCCACTAATAACAAACAGATGTACTTAATGCTACTGAATGTAAATATTATTCTAAGACACTTTTGCCTAGTTTTCCATGAGGCCCTATTTTGAACTATACATGCTTGTGAATCCCCCTGCCCAAGGTTTCTGCAGGTGGCGTATCTCACAATGCCATTACAAAGTTAATTACCTACATGGGAAGTTTAAACAAGTTGTTCCAAAAGCAGTGGAACTAATAAAGCCTGGTTTCCTACAGATCTGTGGCTTGAATCATTCCCCTCCTTTCTGTACTGCAACAGTCCAAGCCCCCTTTTTCATATTCCTTTGATAAACTCCCCTCCCTGCAACCCACACTGCCCCCATCCGTCCTGGATCCATCAGCTTCAGGTCAAGCAAAAGGCAACACACACCGTGCTTGTTTCCAGCTACCGTGTGTGCCAGTTGCTTGGCCAAGATATATGTGCCAAAACTTTTCCTTCCATAGGTGTACTAGTGTCTTTTGCAGGTCTAGTTTTCTCACGATAAACAGGAACTTTGTAATTTTGAGAAAACAGTAGCACTTAAATTCAGTTAAAATTGGCTGAGTTCAGAAATTCCTCTGGGAAAAAATATCTGTAATCATACACAGTGAATGATTTTGTTAGATACATTCCCTTAGAAATTTAGTCTAAAACATTCCCTCCTCTCGGAACATGTGTGTATATTTTCCCACTAGTTAAAAGGGTGTTTACTCTGTTATTTGTCTAACCAGTACCAAATCTTTGAGACAAGTCGAATCACTGTGTTCGTCATCTCAAAGGATAATTAGGGCTATAGAAAGATAAATGCACTCCTTCCAAAATCTGTCAATTATCATATAGCACAATAATTAAAATGATAATGAATTTTTCACTGCCACAGAGTATGAAATCACAGTCTGAACCACTCTCAGACAGATGAACTCTTCAAGGAGCAAAGTGTTTTATTTCCTTTTGATAAGCGTTTCCCACAGCTCTCATAGCAAGTGAAAGTGTAATTTTCTTGGACTTTCCACTCAGTCCTCCTTAGGACTATTTGTGAATATCATAGATCTGCAAGCTATATAACACAGATTTCCCAGCCCCTCAGTCACACAGAGATTAGACTTTTACAAGAGAGGCCTTTCTTAACAGCAAAGAATAATAAATGTACCTCCTCAAATAGCATCTGTGAATCTCACCCAACTCATCCAAACATATATTTCTATCACCCAGCAACTATAATATGCATGCACATTACTATCCCCAAGCTCTCTGGGCCAGTTTTGATTAATCATTCCCCAGGACACAGAGCCTTCCAAGCCATGAATCATTTTGCTTGATTTTGTCTGCACTTTTCCATGTCAGCAGTTTTCCTGCCCCACCGCACGATGACAAGAGCAGCATGCAGTGTTTGTTGACTGCCAAGTGTTACGCTAACTGTCACACGAGTAGAAAAGGCACTGGAAACAGATCTGCTTTGTTTAAGGATGTGCAGTAGTTTCATAGGCATCTCCCTGCTCTCTAGCTCCATCTACCGAAATACCCAACCTCCCTTCCCAAAGTAATCCCCAAGATTCCCCACAGAGCACGGGAACATTTGAGCCAAAATCTCTTTACCACAGGGCAGTATGATACAGCCTAAGAAAGCTTAAGTGGTGACTACACACTTACAACGCCCTACTGTAATACCCATTTCTGTAGGCTGATCCCATCTGAAGAGCCTGACCCCGTAACACCAGAAATTCCCCGTGACATACTTGACCTCCCCAGCACACTTGCATCGCCCTCTTTAATGAACATACAGCTGCTAATGTTCTTTCCAATGCCCATCAGCTCCGTGTCAGTCTTGCCCTTTGAATCTCTCCCTCAGTTGCCCCTATTTTGATGTGTTGCTGACTCTGCAGCAAAGCTACACCCCTTTTTTTTTTTTTTTTGGTGGAGTTAACTACTTTTTCATGACAATAGTCATTAAAGATCTATCATGAGTCAAGCCTTCAGTCAGGACTTTGTTTATTCTGCATGAGAGCTTCAACGGAACTTGTTCCAACTGTATGCATTCATCTTAGAGCTGATGAGAGACACAGGGAGAATTTTGTTTTGACCTTCCCAAAATAAACACTTTCAAGAAAAGAGATACAAAGTAAATAGTAAAAAGAGTGTAAAATACTAAGAGGAAACTTGGAATGCCTGAGAAGATTACATAGTGTCTTCCCATTTCATGAGATTAATTTGTTTTCAAACTCCTCTTTAAACTGTAAATTATCAAATAAACATCTATTTCACTAATTATTTAGAAATTTAAAAACTGTAGAGTGAAATTACTAGAGAGAACTACTAAAGGAAAAGGAAGGTAAGGTTCTAATTCATTTTAAAATCAGTCCTCGCTGAAATCTCCAGGCGGGTAGGTATTGAATGGAAACACACAGGCAGCAGCAAAGGAATCTAACCCAGCAGAAAAGCGGCTGTCACTGCTCAGCGTCTGGAAGAAGGAGAGGTCCTTGGGCGGGCAGCACGCCCCAGCCAGGGACACATTTACTCTACATGTCACAGTGTCCAGCTCTTCCCCGTGCTCAGGCAGTGCATCTGGTTCTGCACCCGCCAGCTTGTGATCCAGCAATGAAAAGGAGTGAAACTGTTTTTCCTTGCAGTTTTTCCCTTTCCCTGTCCCTTCTCAGGTCTTCAAGGAACAAAGAGAGGCCTCGAGAGGAGGAGGTGAGAAGAGAAATGAACATCTAGTTGTTCTCGGCAAGGGCAGGGATGAAGAAATAAACAACTCGCATTACTCACAGGAGGGGGTGAAAGGAAAGCAGAGCCAGTCAGGACGAGCTGGATTTTCCTGGCTTCAGCAAACCCCTCCTGAGCCACCTCACACTCTTTGCTCCTTTATCTGAAACATACTGTCAACTTGCAAGCAGCGCTTTGCTTTCCCTCGCAGACCTGCCCATAATTATTTCTTGTAGATAAAGGAACCAAAGAACCAAGAAGCCCAAGGCACAGGCAGAGGAGGAAAAAAGCCACAGGAATCACAAGGACCTGGAAACTCCAGTGCCATCCAGGAAAGAGATGGGAATAGCCGATGTTGTGTGCAGAGAGGTGTCCCAGCTGTAAAGTTGCCAACTTTCCTTCCGACGTGCCACAGAGTTACTTGTGCGGCTAACACACAGCAGGCTGGCAAACTGCACAGTGGCCAAGAAAAAGTAAAAATAACGTTTCTATTTACTGCATCAATCTTGACTTGAACGGCAGTGGCACATCGGCAACACATAATGGAGACCGGAGAGCTTCTGCAGACACATAAATTGTTTGAATATGCTTAATCCAAAACACATTACCAATTTTAAGAGGAAGATACTGGGGCAAATCATGTGTCTTCTTGAAGGCTTAAATTGTAAACCTCCAATTTCATCCACACATAAGAAAGATTTAGAGTTCTGAATATTATCTTAAAGTGACTGAAAAATGTAGATTAAATACTGTCCACTCTAGAGCCCTGCTCTGTCAAAAATAAATGAATAAAAAACCAAAACAACAACAAAAAAGAATCTTCCAATGCATTTTACCTCCTCCTTCTCTCAGTACAATATAAAATTACCTTTTCAAGCCTCTCATATTACCAGAAAGACTTCACAGCACCACCTATTTCCTTTTGCTCTCTGGTAACTATGCAAGACAACAAAATAGGATCACAACCAATCTGAGAACTCTACATCACTCCTCAAAATTATGGAACATAGTGTGAATAATGGAGACTTCTGGGAAACATTACTCTAATATACAACCACCAGATGACTGTGCAATAGATTTATAACTGTATTAGGAGGGTAACTTGAAATCTGAATCTAACCATTGTGATGAATGATGGTATTTGAGTTGTCTCAGAAGACAGTTTCCTCTTCCATTGAAGACAAGAGCACAGGGGAAGGATTTACGGAATTCACTTCTCATTCAGTCTCAGTTTTTGCTTCAAGCAATCCAGAGAAAGTAATCCACAAACTCTTGAAAAGGCGGCAGCCCAACGCTAAGTAGGGAGAATACAAATCGAACCGGGACAACATGCTGGCATGACTGTTACCAACAGTCTGTGTGGGCAGGGCACTGCCTGACCCATCTGCTCTCAGGTCAGCTTGGCCTCCCAAGTATCTCCAGGACCAGCCTCCTACATGTAACCTCATCAGGGACATCCCAACTAGAAATCCCACATCCAAGTCAGGCAGGGACAAAATGGCAGCCTGGTAGGCAAATGGAAATGCTCATCTCTTGGTCACCTTCTGCAAACCCATTCTTTGTCACTCTTACTCAGTGTCTGGGGTGGCTTCTGGCATGTACCTTGAATTTGAAAAATTCTCTTCCAAAAAGCAGAGCACAGAAGTCAGGCAAAGACAATGCACAGGAACACTGAATCACCTCTTCACCTTTCTTCTCAATAGAGAGATGACTTTTGTGTCCAGCTCCATTTTTTTCAGACAAATTAGTCATCAAGGACCTCAAGATCCACCGGTCTGCAATAAGATTAGGTCTGAAAACCACCGAGAATTTGAAAAACATGTCTTAAGTCCTACATCTCCAAGCTGACTTCTGTAAATTGTTTCCTTCAAACTATTTTGGAGACATGAACATGTCAGAGGACCGAGCTGAATGAATTTGCACCAGCTGTGTGTATGTCTCTCTCTGCAGAGGTAGCATAAAGCAAAGCCTCACCGTGTTAAGAGACCTATAGATTTCAAATCTCCTCTCCTGTTCCTCTCCACTCTTGGACAGTTTTGATACAGCATTGTCAGAGATCCCAAAATGGAGTGAGGACCTCTGTTTAACATTAGGATGCCATGCAGAAGCCTCCCACTGGTTGGCTAATATTTACAAGGACTTTGACCCAATTCAACCTAGTACAATCCACCACCTAGCAAATGTTATGATTTTATTACTGGGCCCCTAGCCTTTCATCAAAATATTGGTGTGCTTCAGCTAACAAGAGTCCATGCTAAGATCATCAACAATCTACTTTCCAGAACGAAAATTTCCTGGGAGTCCGTTTGCAGTCTAGGGCCAGAATGAGGCAACTTGCAGTAGTAAAAAAGAAAAGCTTAAATGTAGCTCCACTGGAGCTGGCCAGTGACTGGAAGCTTGAACACTCACAGACAAAATCCTGGCCCTGTTAAAGGCAATGAGCAAAGTTGCACTGATTTCAGTGAGGTCTGGATTTCTCCCAGATGCACTCAGAAAAACGGTCAAAAAAATCACTCTAGAGGCAGAGCCAAGTCCTGCTTCTATAAAGAACCAAAATTCTCTCAACTCCCAGTATCTAATGTAATTGCTTTTATCTTCAAAAGCACAGCAACTGGTCCAGAAAATGGATCCAGAGGCTTGTTAAATGTTAAACAAGTTACACACTTCTGTCTCTCCCCTATGTTTCCTCCTGTTTATTTTAAAAGGCAGCTTTTTAATCCAAGAACCTAATTCCCATCCTGTAGTGTTTCAAGTGAGTGAGTTATGGGCATTACTAGGCCGATAAAATACTTACAGGATTTCTGAATTAGCTTTACCATTTCTAAAATCATCAATTCTTAAAATAAAGTAAGAGGAATATCCGGTGGAAATGTGTTTTATCAAAAGGAAAATGAGTGCACCTATATTTAGTCCCATTCAATTCAGACAGTTTCAAAGCAAGGCTCTAAGTAAAACTTTTAGACAACACTATATAAACACATTATTTAAGCTACATTCTGAATCTGATTAATTATAACGGGAGATCAAATGTTAACAACTTAAGAATCTTCACTTCCATCTACACATACGGAGTACTTTAAAAAGTACTATAATTTCAGAGTAATAAATAAGAGCTCTCACCTAAATTATACAAGCATTATCTTTTGGTTGCTAAAAAGGTGAATGCACAACACAGAGATTTTATTGCAGGGTCCTTTAACAGAAGTTGCCCATATATGGCCTATGAAAGAACCGAAGAGGAAAATTGTCCTTTGTAAGAATATTTAATTCGTGTTCCTGTTCTGTTTTCTGTACAGCAGTTATGCTTATGACAGGTATACATTCCTGCACTACTTACAATGTGTTTTAATATAAAAAAGACATTCATATTCATTCTTAGCCGAGAACATGTCTCGCGTTGCTGTGAGTGTTACAGAAATCTTCAGTTTCTTAACAGAATAAGGCAGGCCAACTTTCTCGGTACTCAAAGTCCAAATTCAATTTGTATCCTTCCCATTTAACTTCCAGTTATTTTCTCAAACACTGGAAAACTTCCACTGAGCTCTACATCTTACAAAAATGTTTATTGCCTGATAACAATTACAGCAATTTTCAGTATAATCAAAACTGCCACATCCTGTAGTCGCTAATTTAAGAGAAAGGGAAAAACCATCTCCAGTCCAAACCATAATACAGATAGTCCAAGCTCATTCCAGATGAGAGAGAGCAGAAACACAAGCACATGATCCCAAGCTACCAATACAGACTTTCATACGCCACATAGCACCTTATAAAATTCAATAATGGAAGTGAATCCTCTATTTGAGGTTTCAGTTATTTTCCTTTTTCCTTCCCTTTTCCAGAAGCAGATGTAGTGGGCCAGAGTTTCATTTTGAATTAATAGTTGAAGTGATCAACTTTAAGATGGGAGGCTTGCAAGGAAAGAGAGCCCAGAATTTCGGAGGAATTACATTGGTAAAACAGGGCTGAAATCTACCTCCACGGTCTTACGTATTCTGATGGATATTCTGGAATTCAAAATGCCCATTCACCTATAATACCTGTCACATCTCTCTCCCATTCACAGCAGCTTAACTTTTTCATTTACTTTGCTTCAGAAAGCAGCAGGTATGTACAAAGCCAGGAGCTCTAAGTACAAATAGAACAGAAATTCTAAACAGTCACTGATCTTCTAACAGTGTTCCACATGGGCAACAAAATGGCTAGCCAGTTCAAAGGAGGATGAAAAGCCATGACATTGAAAACATTAATAAACAAATAACACCAAAGAGCATATAGGTCAATTGAATGGTTTATGCTGTCTGACCTGTTAAATATATGGGTTTTTTTCCTCTCACAGCTCAACTAAAGTTTCAAAACAAACCTACTTTTCACTGGAAACAAAAGAAAAAACCAAAACCCTTTCATTTGGAAAACAGTAAAACATGAAAAGATCACTTTTTTTTTTAATTACACTACTCAAAATAAACTTATTCTCTATATAAGCACATTTGTTTTCTATTCTATTCTACTCTATTGTTTTTCGACAACAAATGTGTAATCAGAATATATCTAATGAGCTGTAAGTGTCATTTCCAGAACTGATAAGAGAAGAACCTGGATATTTGACTGGTGTCAGAGCTCAACAGAGCAGTGACTTGCCTTAACCAATTGCTGACTCTTGAAATGAGGCTCAAGGCATCACCTCTGCACTATGCTCTCTCCCTCTTCCTGACCCTCCCCAAAACCACCCCATTGCACACTGACATCATGGGGCAATTACCTCATTGAAACATGACCTTTCATTTCAGCACCTCCATTATCTTATTTGCTTGATGGAATTTACACTTCTCAACAATTCCCCTCACATCTGTGGGCATGCTCCGCGTTTTCTTTAGACGTTAACCTCACATTTGCACATGAACATGCAGTCCAGAGAAACCTTCGGGAAGAATGGCAGAAGACGTGGTGAAACTCAAGAGTTTGGGGGCCCTTGCATGTTTCATCTTCCTGCTAGGGAAAACAATTTGCTGTAGGCCTGATGAGACACTGTATTATTCTTTGGCCTTGGCCAGCTAAGAACATATAAATATATCTGTGCAATAAAATTTCTGTCTAGATTATGCCTGCTCCTTAAAATGCAGATCACATGGTTAGGATGGTTTGTATAGAAAACAGGTATGAAAGGCTACAATGATGATGGCAGTATTAAGTACTCGAAAAACTACCGTAACTTTTTTTACATTACTTTTAATATTATTCAATACTGTGTCATCGTGGCATGATTCCGAATTACTACTTCAAAATAGCAAGTGGATACTCCTGTGGATAACCACTTTTAAGATTTCAACTGCATGATTCCCATAAGAAAAAGAGTAGGCAATAAATTCTCCAAAACATTAGGTAATGTTTCTAAAAACATCTTTGTTTCTAAGGAGCTAAAAGATGTAACTTTCAAACTTGCACTTAAGTAATTATGAAAAATGTTAATGCATATACGAAAGAAAGTAAAGTGTTGGAGTCTAGCAGTTGCAAGAAGATAAAAGTAGAAAGGAGAGTCAAAATTTCTTTTTTTTTAGTCTTAACTAAATGAATTGACAAAGTTACCAGCTGCTAAAGGACTTGAACTAGCTGGTATGTCTTGTGTAATATGTTCACACTTACAAACTTAGCTGAGGATTAACAAGTAACATTAGGCAGAACAAGGCTGAAATATGGAGGCTGTCTTTTGGGGAGATTAATGGATAGTACGAGCTTACAGAAACAGGTCTGGATTTTCTGCTTGTATAAGGGGTCAGCCAGACAAAAGCTGTAGCTCTATGTTAAAGCTACATATTTATGAAACAGGTGTCAATTTCCTCCTTTTCACTTTGTATCAGGGCATCTCTAATCCAGTATGTTTCTATCTGCCGCTGGTCTTCACTGCTGTGACACTGAAGTGATCTGAAGGATGGAACCCTAACTCTTTAACCTCATGCAAAAACCTCTGGAAAAGAATGAGCCCTCCAGCTGAGTGCATGTGTGATTCACAGCTAACAACAGTCCCCTGGTGTATTCTCCCTTCTCAATATTGCTGAAAGAGAATATCTCCTTTGTAGCTAAGCCCATAAAGAATGATAACCTGTTTGGCCTCCTTGAAACTAAGACAAGGCAAGAAGCCCTTTGGGTCTGAAAGTTCCTGAGTCCTATTAAAAAGAGGATGAAGTAGTTTAGAAGGTGTAAGCAGCGGCACTCCCTCAACTGTGCGATGTGTCCTGGCCTGGTGTGCCTGGCACTGAGACACCTGAGGATATGGCCGGTGCATGATCTGGGACAGCTTTGGAGTGCTGGACTCCCAGGATGGAATCATAGAATGGCCTAGGCTGGAAGGGACCTTAGAGATCATTTAATCCAACCTCCCTGTCATGGGAAGGGACACCTCTCAACTACATCAGGCAACACATGGGGAAGCTCTTGTTCTGTCAGCTGCTGTACAGCCTCATCCCAGAAGGACCTAGGAAAAGTGGGATCCCATCTGCTGCCAGCAGAAACAGGCTCAGCCCCATTCATTTCAGCTACAGCACATCACAAGCAAATCCCACGTGCTACATGCAGGTGACCAAGTGCCTCTGAACGCAGGACCCCTGCAATTGGAAATGATGTCCCATGTTCCAGGACTCAACAACACTACAAGGAATGATTGGGCTAGAGGAGATGGTGAGTCTCCTTATCATGGAGCACTTGCTGATGTTTGGTGACTTTTTGAAGGCCACATGAACCCAGCAGTTCACAAGACCAAGCTCCTGGGGGTGAGCAGGCTCAGGAGGACGGGTGAATTCACTCACTACATACAAACAGTTGTGGCCCTTTGCTATGAGCACCTAGCAACATACAGGTACACTAGATGTCATTCAGATGCAGGGTACCAAACATAACTGTAATAGCATTTTTTTTCATGAAGCATTTGGACAACACTCTTGGACACATGGTTTAATTTTTAGGATGCTCTCTGTGGAGAAAGGATTAGGACTCTATGATCCTTGCAGGTACCTTCCAACTCAGGATATTCTTAACCCAAAGAACAGGGACTGGGTAACTTTATAGTTATAGAAGAGATCTCATTCATTGCTCTAGTCCAGTAAATTAACCTTTCATGGCAGAGATGATTGACACAAACTCTGCAAGGTCTGTAATTTTTAAAGGCTGCTTTTGAAGGGAACAAACTGCTGAGGAGAAGTAGAATCAGCTGGGACAGTTGTGTCTCAACATAAATATTTTGCTGTTAAACATGGACTGTCATTAACTTCTGTATGAATGAAAGTTTTACAAATGGAGGGTCCCCCTCCTTCAAAAAATAAAAATAAACAACCAAGGGAGAGCCAGCACAAAATTCACATTGCAAGCAACAGAGTTCAATGTGTTAAAAACCATTAATCATGCTGAGGTCAACCAGTGCTTTACATATTTCCTCCCCAAACTCTGTCTTGTGGGTGATCTGTATCCTAACAGGTTTTGTATTGCTGAGTTGTAAAGCGTTCCTGATGAATTGTTTTTGGCACTCAGACCAAAGTCTTGAAAGCCCAAATCTTCGAAAATAAAAAGCAGAGCCCTTCTTTAACACTAGCATTGAACACAACACTGGAACACAGTCTGCACTGTATGCACAACAGGAGAAGAGCCCACAACCTGTGCATGGGTTCGTCTGTGAAATCAGGGAGACCCAGGAGGCTATCAGCAACGTTATGGAGCAAAGCCATTAGAGAAATGAGTGCACATTTCAAGGCAAGGCTATTAATATTATATTTATACCTCTTTCACTCTGCCGCAGTAACTGCGGGACCTGTTACTACCCCTCTAACTCCCACCATCAGACAGTGACAGAGTCCGTCCTCCCTGCTCTCCTGTTACTCCCTGTCTTTCCTTAACCTCACACTCTCATTAGTTTCCTCACGTTTCTTCTGACAGAAACATGCCTTAGTCTTCTACACTGTGTGAAGAAGAAAGGCACAAAAAAACCTCTGGCTTCCATCCTTTTATCCTGCCTTTTCAACAGTTGCCATGAGCAGTGATACTGAATTCTTTTCCACTGACCTCATCCTTCATCTGGTCCAGTCTGGCTTCTTCCTTGAAATTGCATCCCCCCAGATACAGGGAAGAACATCCTCAACCTGAATCCAGATGTTCTTGCTCCACTTTCGCTCTTCTTACATCTACTTTTATGAACTCTTTGCCATGCTTCTCTTTGCCCCTAGCCTTCCTTTGCTTTTTGCCTTTTACTTAGACATTCAATGTGTTATTCAAACATCTCTCCTTCCTTTCCTTTCAATAAAGGACCTGAAGACTCTATCCTCTACCTACGTCTTTTTTCCTTCAGTTTTGATATTTATTTTTATCTTTCATGTTTATCTCCACTTTCTCTCCAGTCTACAGCTCCATTATTGAATTGCCTTCAGCTCTCCAAAACTACTTATTGGATGGTCTTCCTCTGTGTGGGGAACCATAAGTTTAGCATAATCTATTGGGTCTCTCAAGTTTCCATGCCTTCCACTTGTTCGTAGCAGTAACTTTCACTGTGGTCGGGTTATACCTCTAATGTATGCACCTAAAGTGTTCTTGCTTTCATCTTACATCATCGAAACATTATTTGGGGTTTGATTCATCAAGAGCTGTCTTCAAGTGTCCATCACTTCATGTCTTTGCTTTTCATGTCTTCGCCATTTCCAGTAACTTTCTGTCACTCGACAAAGAGCAACAAAGGTCAACGCTTACCTCAACTTCTCTCCTAGAGTTGGTGCAGCCTTCATCATGAAAACAGGTCAGTTATATACATAAATTCTGCTTTCTGTCAAACTGAACTTCAAGAGTTGTGTATAACCAACGGACATACACAGGAAAATACTTTGTCTCCGAGCTATGTGTTTCAAAGACATTGGTCAGAAAAAAACCCTGATGTACTATTAAATTATATCTCTTTCAGGAAAGCAACTAGAGCTACATTTGCAATCCAGACCAAGTTCTTGCTGTGTATGAAAGTGATAAACACATCAAAATTCAAAATAAATAGCATTACATTATATAAATAAATAACACTCCTAGACCGCACAGAAGGACACAGAGCCATTCTCTTTCTTTGGTGTGTTTTTTTTTCTGTTCTTGTTCTCTTATCATATAAAATTATTATCTGAGAACTGGAGAACTGTTGTAGTATTTTTAGGCAATAAGTAAAAAAAAATGCAGAATTCACCATAATACGTCACTGTTCAATGGCATGCCATACAGTTATACCTCATCCACACATACTTATAGTCTGTCATAATTTATTCTGTCCTTCATATGACCACCGAGGTCTTCCTAAATTACCAATGATCAATAACATAAAAGGACAATTTTTCTATTCTCAGACAAATACAACTGCTTTCAACTAATAACCCCCTTCAGATCTAAAAATTATAGTACTATTGTGCCTTATGGCTGAGGGTTTATGTGGGTTTAACTATGCAGACTAATTTTTCATAAAGCTTGCGACCTGAATCGAAAGATCATTTCTCTGCTTGTTTTCACTACAGTCAATGGGAATCTATTCTTGGATTTCACCAGAAGCTGGATCACACACCTATTTTCTGTGATACTCAACTTCATTCATCATTGTTATCTACTATTTATGCTTCACCACTTGACTAGGGTTGTGATTAAAACACAAGCAAATTAAACAATTTCAAGAAAGTTAAAAGACATTAAAAATCATGGCTGTTTTAATAAAATGAGACAATATACGGCAAATAACTATTTGTAACATAAGACAAATATTGTCTGCATGAGAATTAACGAACTATAGTGAAGGAAATTTAATAAAATTCTCCAGTCTTCATTCCAACGGTATTTTGTTTAAATACAATGTATAGTAATTTTAAAAATCAGCCACAATCATGGAAAAGAGTATTAACATATGGCTGTGAGGATCATCTGCTTCATTCATATGATTACTTTCACTCAATTATTGCACTTTTTGTTTGGTTATTTGTCCATGACATGTCTTGTCCCTTTTTGCCATTAAATGCTCATAAACAAGTATCTATTCTGTGCTTATAAATAACTTAGCAAAACTGGCTCCCAATTCTGGTTATGAGATTCAGAAATAATTCAACTTCTAATTATAGTGACTTCATCATTATTTATGGCCAGCCACAAGAAGAGTCCCATTTAACTGTGAGTTAAATAAAATTGTAAACAACACTGCTGTCAGTCCTTTATTTTCACGACAGAAACTGTGGATTAAATGAATACTTCAAGCACCATAATTTTCCCTCTCATGTGCAAGAGAACATGTTTTTATGTAGCCTCTCATGTCAATAAATGGAACATACCCTTTAATTCTGCATGGAAAACAGTGATCGATGTTCCACCTCAAAATTGCTAAGAAGCACTATGTTAGCCTCTAACCTCAGCTGCCCCAGTATCTGCTGGGGGTAAGTGGATGTAGCAAAAAATTTTTTGGTCCTTCGAGCTTGCCAATGGTCTGATTTAGAGCAGCCCACATCACATCTGGCTAGCTGTGATCCCAGAGGGCTGCCTGCCAGCTGGGATTTGCCAGAACATCGTGTGCTTTGGACAGTCCCCTGTTCCCACAGCAACGTTCTTGTCAGGGGCTGCAGGGAATGTGCTAAGCAATGAGAATACCCAGCTGACGAGGCGCAGCTATTTTCCAGACATCTATGGTGAAGAATAAAGGAGCTCATACCGTCACACTCTGAAGCTGTTTGCAAGAGCAAACCCTCTTATTCCAGGATTGAAAGATCACATCGTGCTACACCGGTCCTGGCTCTGAGGGAGAGAAGGGGAAACGTTGCCTATAAAGGCATTTCTATTTTAATTGATAGGATAGCTAAGACAAGCAGTGCTAAGCTGTGACTATATTCAGGAGAAGAGCACCGAGGTAAATCCAGAAAACAAGGCTTTGTGCTTACAGAGCACCATTTTGTCTTGAAACAGTACTATGCGTCTTGTGCACGATTTTACATGTGTATTTATCACTCTCCGTCAGTGGAACGTCACCCTTATAAAATCAGTGTATATAAATAAATGAGATATTCCATGATAATGAAATATGTTTGCACTTCACCTCTCTTTGCAAGGTAAAATATCTGCTTGGGCAAGCCTGAATCAATGCCCAGCAGTGTGTTAAATTATATACTTTTAAAACATAACATTTTTTGAATGAGACAAAAGTGAGGCTGTAACCACCAAGAGCATTTAAAAATCCCAACCTGTTTTAAATGAGGACCTGATCATCTACCTCAGGTCATTATCTTCTGCTCGTTCACTTCCTGTCCCAAACCATTATTCAGGACTGCTCAACAGCATTGGCTGGTTATTGAATTCCTCTCCCATCGATCATGGTGCTCCAGTGCTGTGCTTCCAAAGCTGTGAATAGTTTTGCAAATCCCTGATGAAATGCATAAAGCACTTTGGGGGAAGGTTGATAAATGAAAGCTCCATAGAACTTTTTTGTTTAGCACAAGAGCTTAATGGACCATGATCATGGTGGGTGATGTGCACCTTCGATGCGGGCAAGGGGGAACCAGAAAACAATCTCACTGAGAAAAAAAAGAGGAGACAGAGACAGTAAACACAAAGCCATGGACTTTTTAAGAGATGAATTCTTAAACAAGCTTATTTCAATACGCAGCACACATATTTTCTATTGCTTTGAAATTGCATCTGCTTTTTATAAGAGTAGGGTGATTATTATATAAGAAAAGCCTATTTGCCTGAGTATGTGGTTACACATTTTCTACTGACTTCACAAATTGTTCAAATTTCAGTATTTGTTGGCTTCATTATAAACCAGTGTTATTACTGGCAGCTACTAAAAGGTATTAAAAAGTCTTTTCTATTGTTACTATAGTGCAGCATTAAGGATCAGTAACTCATCTGAAATAAGCAAAAGTTGAAAGGACAGGAGTCAATTTACATTGCATTTCAATTTAAAATCTCACTAAAACAAATTATATTTACTCACCAGGTCAAGGAACCAACAGATCCCTCAGATGTGTGACATCTTCTAAGATCTCATCAACTAGAGCCCTCCAGCAGTTCAAACCAAATCCTGCCTGATCACTCTGCTCAGCTGAAGGGATGCACTTTGACTGGTCTTTGTGCTTTGGTTCACCTCCTACACAAAGCATTTTCTTGACTTGCTTAGGATTGATTTTTTTCCCATAATCTAATATTTTCTGCTGGTCTTGGTCACGTACTAACTGAGGAGCCAATGCAGTGATGAGCCATGAAAACACATGCTGAAGGGTTGGCATAGGTCAAACCAACAACAAACAGCTCTAATTTTGACAAGTTGCCCACTGTTGGGTGACATGTTTCAGTGTCACATTCCTGCCAATACCACACCCTCTGTCAGAGAGAGAAACCAATAGATTTCAACCCATTCCTCATCTAAGCCCATATGTTATCCAGCAGCAGGAAATCTGGTGACGTGAGTGCAGGCTCTTCTGCAACACCAGAGAGGGAACACATGGCTTCAGGTGTTGTTTTCAAGGGAAACAGGCTTGGACGGATCCTTTAGGTCATCAGATCAGTCCTGGCTCTCACAAGCACTAATTCAAGTAACCAGCTTTTATACAATTCACTTCAGATAATCTGCGGCTTGCTTTGTTTTCATGGGTTTTGTTTCTTTCTATTCAGTTAGAAGACTGTTTCAAAAATTCACTGCTCTGAGCTCTGAAGGGTGGGAAACTTCTCATTTCCAGCCTGACTGCATTTTTACGACCAGTCTGTATCTGCCTGTTGTTCATGTCACTCCACTTCTCAGATTTTCATTTCTTTCAGTTAAAACCCAAAATAAAAGCAGATTTTTATTTTTTTCTCAGTGAAGCCTTTGCTAAGTTATTACTTCTCTCACTTACTGTTGTTAATTCAGTGCATCACTGTTATGAAGAGAAGCAGGCAGCTGATTTTCAGAAGGGCAATCTTCCAGCCAGACCTGTGCCTGGAATCCCCGCTGAAGCCACATGGCTGCCTGTTTTCCTATAAGTGGGTGACCAAACTTGAAGTAAACAAAAATTAATAGTAACAGCGCCCTTCACAAAGATCAAGTCATCCATATACAGACTCACTTACAGCATTTTGAGGAAACTAGAAAATCAGATAAAACTCCACTTCCAAGGGAGACAGGTTAAATCCCTGTTCATTGCTTATGTTTTTTACTCTGTTTCATCAGTAAACTGAAACTGGTTTATAAAGTCTACAATTACAGCTCCAGGTAAGCTTTTTCCTTCAGAATGCTAAACTAGAATTTTACAAGCACATGAAGTTTCAGACAGCAAACTTGTGCCTACATTCATGCTGGTAAACTGAGATCACAGAGGACAGTACAAAAACATTAATTATTTTTCTGCCTTCTAAACTGAAATGCTCAAGAAACACAAAAATTGTGCATAATCCAAACACTCTGAGTACATATGGGAGCTCTCTAACTTTTCCGTGAGACATTGAATGCAATGGCTAAACTATTTGACTTCATAGGGTCACGCTGATTTCTAAACTCAGCAGAAGCCAGCTTGCACCCCTGAGGGTAAAACTCATCTCATCAGGTCAGCTCTCAGCTACAAGATGCTCAGAAAAGTTAGGTTTAAGGTCAAATGCGGCAGGACAAAATGACTAAAAAGAAAGCCAAGAAGACAAGCAAAATGAAGTGTTCATCTCAATTTATGACAGCACTACATGCAGACTATTAGAAAGCATATGTCCACTTTGCCAAGTATTACTGTGGGAGAGGGAAAGGCAGTCTGGTTACAACATTGCACAGCATTACCAGCCTGGGTAAACTTCCAGTGTCTACTGGTTTCCCTAGATTTGAGACAGCATCCATAATACTATCACTTACAGTAGCGTCAAACTCTCAGTATATTGCCACAACATCAGCTCCATTCTTGGGTAAGGACAGAAGATGCTGTCTGAGCCCAGCTCTTTACAAGCCCTAGACAAGACAAAAGACTATCAGTTTCCCATCAGTAACATGCTGCAGTTGTTCAAATGACAGGTTATTTTGACATCTACTGGCCAACTCCGAGTACAACATTGTTAAGAGTTCCAGGTTGAGACAGCGCCAAGAGTAGGCAGTTGTTTAAGCCAGTCTTGGTAAAGTAAAATCTCTTTTTCTTTCCTTCTTTTTTTTCCCCCTACTGGAAGTCATTGGAAACTGGAAAGGCAGGACAGAGTGCCAAGGCTAGTCTGAGTCACAGGACTCCTTTAAAATAATTTGAGGAGACATGGGCAGGGAAAGTAGGGGAAAGAAGAGGAATATTGGGTCTGGGAAGCAGGATGCTGCTTGCAGAGTGTAACATTTACATTTGTAAGCACTGGTGTGGTTAATGGAGCTAAAATAGCTCTTAGGCATTGATGCATGAAATCCATTGCCAGATCCAGGTGTTGAAAAAGGACTTGACTGATAAGAAAAGGCTGGTCAGAATTGAGAGCACTAGCAATGATATAAACAACTGCCATTTGGGGGAAGAAAAGGATTAATCACCACTGGAAGCTAATCAGAACACCATTGCCCCTAAATACCGTTACAGGATTATAGTATCAGGATCCATACAGAGAGAGGTGTCCTGTTATAATATGAATCTGTTAAAATATATAATGAGAGTAAAATCTAGGAGTGTGGGATGAAAAGAGTACTGAACTCTAATGAGGTTTTGACAGTGGAAGTCAAAAGCATGGTAATTGTCAACTCTCCTTCCAGGCTGACACAGGTACAGAATCAGTAGACATAGACACCAAATGATGAAACTGCCAACTAGAAATTATCCAGAAATTATAATGTTTTTTTTTTGAGAGAAGAACCGAGTGCATTCATTTAAGTATTTATCCCTAGATTTTTCTAATCTTCTTTCCCAGAGCTTCCACACTCCACGGTTCCCTGGCTGCATCTGAACAGAAGAGGGATCACACAATGCAAGAGAAGTGAAAGTTCAGAGAAAAGCATAGCTGAATGTAGAATGAATTTTCCAGCCTTCAGCTGTTTGCAGCCAGTCCTTTGGATTTAGCTGCACTGTAGAGAGAGTAAGTAGCAAGTCATGAGAATTTTTGCAAGTAAGGAATACAAGCAACATATTGCAAGAAAACAAGCAAGCAAGCAAAACATACTTGCATATTATTATTTTTTATCAATGAAATTTAACAAGTAGCACTGGAATTGCCATATATCACATTATGCAACGAGAACGGGTGAGAAATGGACAAAAAAGATAAGCCTCTAAAGTGAGTGTTGAAAGCTAGTTACAATCCCACCTTAGCCAGCCAGACTCAGACGTGGAGCAGTTCAGTTGTAACATTGAAGAAATAAAGAAAAATCGATGGAAAGAGATAGGCAAGTTTTCCCAAGCTGAAAAGTTTGTGAAAAATCTTCCTGGTGACCACTGGTAGAAAGAGGGATCAAAGTTTTCAAAATTTTTCTTTCTTCTCTCTTTAAGGCTTTTTTATCGGAGCAATTCATTTTTTTTTAACTGTGCCATTAAATGGAAACCTATCCCTCGTGGGTAAGAAATCTCCAGAGCCAGCACAGTGACTGGCCCATGTAGTACAGCGAATGCTAAAATTTTCATACGAAGTTCTGCCCTTCCTAGTCCTGTTTCTTTATCGCTCTCAACCTCCATATTTCTTTTCCCAGAGAGAAGCACTCCTTTTTTGCATTATGTTTTCACCAATTTTTTTTCCTGCCCCTTTACTATTTATCTTCAGCAAGGCATTTGAGACCGTCTCCCACAGCATTCTAACAGGCAAACTGAGGAAGTATGGTCTGGATGACCAAGTAGTGAGGTTGGTCGCTAACTGGTTGAAGGGAAGAAGTCAGAGAGTTGTAGTCAATGGGGCAGAGTCCAGTTGGTGGCCTGTGTCTAGCGGGGTCCCTCAGGGGTCAGTGCTGGGGCCAGTGCTTTTCAAAATATTCATCAATGACGTGGATGAGGGATTAGAGAGTGTTGTCAGCAAGTTTGCTGACGACACAAAACTGGGAGGAGTGGTAGACGCACCAGAAGGCTGTGCTGCCATTCAGAGAGACTTAGACAGGCTGGGGGGGTGGGCGAGGGGGAGGCTGGAGGGCTGAGCAGGGAGAAATGTGATGAAGTTCAACGAGGGCAAGTGTAGAGTTTTGCACCTGGGAAAGAATAACCCCATGTGCCAGTATAGGTTGGGGACTGACCTGCTGGAGAGCAGCAGGTGTCTGCTACTCTTTTTGTAAGCTTTGTGGAAAAATAGAACTTTAAGAAGTGATACTTAAAATTCATCTGCACGTAAAGCTAGTCAGTCTCTCTTACCCAATACAACAAGGAGAAAAATTCTTGAGTTCATGCCCTCCAGCAAATCCAGCTAAAGAACCAGAGGGAGCATCCACTGAATCTAAGATGTTAACAGTGTAGAATCAAGGTTCTTGAAACTTTATACCATCAAATCATGAAGCTAAAAGGCCCTGGTAGCTATTGAGCCTGAGGTCAGATATTCCACAGCTGCACTCTAAACACAAAAACGTTTATCTTAAGCCTCCCACGATACTTCAGATGCCTTAAGCAACATTCTCCTCTTTCACATCCATGCTGGGTTTCATCTCTGCTGCTGTTTGCCCTCCTCCCGTGGGCAGGGCAAGTGGGACTCCCACTCGAGCAAAGCAGGCAGAACAGTAGAGCTGAGATCTTCTCTGTGATTCCTGAGGGGAAGAAGATGGATTTTAACAAGCCTGTACAGGAAGAGCAGAATGGATATTATCATTGAAACATTCACCTCCCTCCAGCATCAAAAATGCATGTACTCCTGCTCCAGTCATATATATGGAAGAATATGAAGAGCTTGTGAATAAATTTCATAGCTTGATTGCTCTACCTCACCAAGATTTAATCTGCTCATTTTGTCATTAAAAACCCAAACAAACAACACACAACATCTTTGCTGGATGAAGAAAGATACTGTCCTGCATATTTCAACACAGTATCTCCAGTATGTGTTAAAAAGAGGACCTAAAAGCACTTAAAAATGGACAAGCCGTTAGGAACAGCCTTCACTTTCAGCGATGAAGGTTACATGCAGGTACTGAAGAGAAAAATCATAGGAATGAAATGGCTAGTGTAACGCTAGCCTTAGTGTCGCACGCTACTTGCTCTACAGCTGGGCTTTGTATGAGTAGAAAGACACCACGTGTTGAGAGAGGGGAGAGAAGAGGGATGCAGGAGTTGACCTAACTAAGGCCATTTTGCAGCTGTATGGGTTATGGATATACATGGGTGAAACAGAGGAAACCCCAGAGCCCATTTTTCCACTATCTGGCCTCTGAACTCTGATCATCTGCTCCCCCTACAGCTATAGTTCTCCTGGCTTATTTGAGGATTTAATTTCCAATTATACACGTACAAAACCAGACTGAAATCTCGTTTTACTGTTGGTTTGATTGCTACTGTATGAACTATAGTTCTAAAATACAGCAACTGTAATGTAGTTATGTTTCTTCTCTGCTATTTGTAGTATAATAAGATACAGAAGGCAGGAACCCACTGTATCGAGCACTGTGCAAACAGATCTCTGTACAATTCTTCCTCCATGAGTTTACAATTTAAGTACACAAGGGTTGAACTATGTTAACATTAATGCTACTTCCTTTTTTTTCCTAGGCTCTGAAAGACCTAAACATCAAGTTGATTGCATATGTTATAAATATTTTCTAAATATGATTTACCCAAGAGGCAGGATAACAGCTTTGAAAGTATAAGTACAATGTAGAAACACTTAAAACACACCCAACTTTCCCATGCCTCTCCCTTGCAACTCATTTAACACAAACACCCACTACTGTCTTCTCCTAACACCTTTAAGTTCAACATTTCCAACAAGACATAGAGCTTGTCTTTACCTTCAAGGCACCACTTAACAATTGTCTCATTCCTTTGCCCAGACAGCGGTATCTTCTAGCTGCTCCATTTCTGACTATGGTTTTTTTCCACACTACCATAAAGTTAATGCAACTTCCAAGGAGACAAGGAAGAACCCCCTTAAAAATACTTCTGTCCCGAATTAATTTCTCCTTGCTCCATATAATTTCTAGCAGGTTTCTGCACGATGCTGAATTGCCTTTTTTTGTCTTTAGAGTGTACCCAAAAATGGCAGGTCCTGTAGGACCTGTAATTCTGAAATGGCTGGTCCAACAGACAGCTTGACACATTTCATGAAAGAGAAACAAAACTGGATTTTGTGATAAATATGATGCCACCTTCACTTCTGAATTAATTCCATCTTCTTCTGTCTAAAAATATAACTTGAAAATTAATCCTTCCAGTGGGTTTCCCAGTGCATATTATCTTTCCACCTTTAAGCACTAAACTCAATGACCAAGGGACCGTTTCCATTTTGTGTCTCACACAGAATTAAGCTGTTCTGTAATTTGTGATGAATATGTGAAAACAAGAGAACATACCACCTGCAGTTTCCATTGCAGAGCACTGAGTAAATTCATAGAGACATTAAATTTGAATTTCTGCAGAACAGACCAGAATAGTTTCTCCTTCATGACCCACAGACAGCCCTTTCATGACTCAACCTTCTGATTCTTTCAGGAATCATATTTAGACTGAAGGTTTAACTCACTGATTAAAGTTTCATTAATCTCTTGGTAGAGATTCTTACCTGTTTTAATAATTTATCTTTTCTTCCTCTGTTAGAGAAGCTATTACAGTCACAAATTATTTAGAAGTCATTCTAACAAAAAAATACCTCAGGATCATCTTTCTGTCACATGCGCATTGCTCAGGAAACTCTTCCATATTTTTACCGCCATCAGTGGTTTTATCTCAATATACTGAATTTTAAATAATTCATTCTGATGATCAAAAAGATCCAGAAATTTATTTAATGGACATTTCATTGCTGAAGAGGCTACAATTTTAAAGCTATTCATCATGTTATAAGTAGTTTATTACATGTAACTAGCCCATTTAAAACTCAAGGAGCTTTGATTTCACTAGTATTAATATTTGTCCTAAGTTACTACTAATGATGGATACCAGTGTGAAACGATCCCTTTTCCTTTATATATCTGACCTACAACCACCCAAGCCGTGAGCCCACTGCAGATGCAACAGAGAATCCATCTTACATTTGCAGTCATGTCTAGTTTTCCCTCTTTGCTTTATAACTTATCAAAACAGCTGCAGGAGTTTGGAGGGAAATGACTACTTTTATATTATTGTGTACTCTAAATAGTTGACAAGTCAGCCAAAATAAACTTTGGCCTTCTAGTAGCTTTAAGGCAGTATTGGCACATGTAAAACAAAACATACAACAATACATACCACGATGAGTGCCAGATGCTCAAGGAAGAAAACACACAGCTGTTGGGCTCAGATCACCTGAACTCTTTAAAAAGCCAAAGACACCGGTCACCTTTGTTGAGCTGTCAGATTACCAGAGGGGCTGCAAAGACTGGAAGCAAGGAAGGGTTGTCTCAGTTACACTGAAGAATGCCAATTTATGCCTCATCAGCCAGCTGTCATGTAAGATTCCTTATGATAGACAGCACTAAAAATAGTGTTAAATGCACTGTTAGGCACACTGAAATAATCTATAGTTACTCTTCTGTTAGAAGCTGAGTGTTTCTCAAGTTTACTGTAAAAACCCAAATGAGTCCAAGTCTTCCATTCATCTAACCAGAAATAATGTCGATAAATTCAGTGAGAGGTTATTCAGCAAGACTCAATTTCACCACGCCATGAATTACAAGCAACTGAAGTGCAACCCTCTGAATTCTCTATAACAATAAAATAATAGCTAGGAATTATGATTATCCCACATAAACAAATGGAAGATAAATACTGGGTGATACACATCCCTGATATGGAGTTTCAATACAGATTTATTTTGCTCAAAGGATTAAGATATATCACAACAAATTATTAAACTATGGAAGGTGGAGTTACCCCAGTGCTGAAATAAACTCTGGCAAAACTAGCCCCCAAAAGAGCACTTCCCTTAAAAGGATATAGCTGCAGGATTTTAAGTCAGTTTGATGAAAACCAGTTGTAAGACTAAACACAATATTCCATTCCCAGTGCTACGTTACTGTAACAGCAATAAATATATTCCTCAGTTTTCTGAACATCCAAAGAGCAGGACAGTGCTCTCTTCTAGAAGGATCCAGGAGTTACAGCGTTTGGAATAGCTGTCTAAAGTTCTGCTAGTGTACACAGTCAGAAGCATAAGCTGACTATTTTAAATCTCAATAAGCCATCAAAAAAAAAAATCTAAGCCTATTTTTGTTGAGCTCTTGTGCTGTGCATATAACCAGCTGAAGATACAAAACAATCTGTTGCGTTTGCATACGCTGTTTCAGTTGCTGCTCCAAAAACCGGCACGGTCAATTCCACAGGGGTGTTTATCTGCTCAGATCCAAATGTCTGTGCTAATTCCCACTAAAATCTGGAGACTAAATACTTCTAGATCCTTAGAAATCACTAGGTTTTGCTGAGCTCCTCTAGTCTGCTCAGGAGAATAGTTTTGTTCTCACACTCTGAAGACATCCCACAGAAACACACAGATTTTGAATTAGCCAAACTGTGTCCACAGAGAATCTAGAATTTTACAGCTAAAAATCTTAAAGGCATTTTTTGTCAATACAAGTTTACTGTGAGAAAGAAGAAGGGGAAAAAAAAGGGAACAACCAACTCCAGGAGACTGAGAACGTACATTTCTTGTGTCATATACATGAGACATAGCATGTTAACAGAATAAATGAACACAGTCACAACGTGCAGGCAAGCGCAGGCAAGCGCTTCACTACTATAAGCAGTCTTACTGCAATTACTGGAATTATTTACATCCATGTATGAAGAAGTCAGGATAGTTATTGTACCTTTTATTCTCTCACCTTCTTGCTATTTTTTGCTCTTTTTTGATTACATTCATATATAAAATGAAACTCCTTTTTGGCAAGATGATTTTGCCTGTATTCAGTACATGTAAAGATGTGCTTTTAACTAGCACAAAGAAGCAAATTTTGAGCAAAAGCAACCTGAACTCCTATCCATGTACTTAACATCCTATTCTATTACTGGTAAAGTATATCGAGGATATTTTCTCTTCCTGAAGATAAAATTCACACAGTGTTAGCTCAGGAAAGATTTGTCTCCAAGAGTCCACACATTAAATTCTTTTTACTCGGTCTCCACACACCTACTACACTCCCGTGCTTTAACACACCCGTGCTGCATTTCCCCAGTACAGCTCTGTAAATGGCAAAATTATACACATAAGTTTTTAGTCACTGTGAACCTTACTTAAGAGGACTTACTCTGTCCTCACTTGCAACCAATACTCTCTCATATTTGTCTGATACGTAAATTACGTCATGGTAGAAAATTCAGGACGTACTAATTATTTGATGAGAAGCTTAGATCAGTCTTCATGGAAAGACTTTGTGAGGCCCATTGGATTTCTATAGGGTATGAGAGCCTATAAGATTCCTATAGTTTCATATTCTGCTATTACTTAAGGACTTTATTGCTTCCTAAATAAATAGAGCAACTCAATCCACAAACTCAGCAGTGTATAACACATGCAGTACCACAGGTCTGACATTACCCATCTGAACATGTGATTACCAAAAACAGGTGAACATTTTGTTCAAAGCACTGTATTTCTACATGCACTGAGAGAAATGTAGGGAAGGAAATGAAACTAACGCAGTGAAAGGTAACAAATTGCTTAAATATTTTTGTCTCTGTAAAATCTCATGTGTGGCTTCATAGAAACAGGCCCTTTTTATTAAGTCTAATAAATTCACTGCTTCCTTAAGCTGCTGCCTCAACTGAAATTTTTAATTGTTATAACAACACAAAACATTTATTCATACATCTGGTTAGAATTCCTTTTCTTTGACAAATTTAATCAATGTAATTATCTATTTGACAGACGCATAGTTAGACAAGGAGAAAACTCAACAAGATATAATTTACATGCTTCAATTAATCTTTCAAAAATTTGTACAATCTAACAGATGGATAAGACTCTATGCAAGTATTTGACCAAAGGCTATAAATCAACAGTGACATGTTTTCTTTCAGCCAGTAGCTTGAGAAATGAATATTGTTTCAGAAAGTTAGACAAAGGGATTGTAAATCTTACATTTACAATAGCTCCCTTCCTCATAAAACTATCTACCATGCAGAAAATATTAATGGTGTAGCATTCTTAACCATGACACAGAAATGATAGGTTTAAAATATTTTCTTCTTATTAAATCGTTTTCTCCCATTCATGTAGAGAACTTCATAGCCTTGCACTGCTGCAAATGAATTCAATTAACACTGATGAGCAGTGAAATTCTCCACAAGGCAGACATCACAGTTACCTTCTAATATCACAGCACAGCATTAAAACAGAGACATTACCCTGATTTCATATTTTCCATTAACAAGGAGGAAAAAAGTGCAAAAAAATGTGATAAGAACAAAAAATGTGACCCAGAGAGGTGGTATTATTCTAGAAAAGGCTCCGATACCTGATTTGTGCTGTACAGGAGAGAGGAATATGCCGCTGCTGACCCTCCCTGTCACAAGTGGCACTGCACTACTGCTGTCCCATGGAGGCAGTGCCTGGCAACCCTGGCCAGGGGTTCTGTACTGCTCCATGGTCTCTCAAGCATTTATACCATGATGCTGGGGCTCAGCACACCTACAGCCAGCTCTCCGAGAATGGCTCCAGGCGTACAGGCTGAAATCTTCTCAGTTTAGACCAACCTAGACCTCCCAAGCTACCCTCAGAAGGAAAAGTAAGCTTCACCCTTCCAGTCATCAAAATGCTCTGCAGCAGGTCCCCACATTACCAGTCTTACTCTGAGCAGCACTGTACGTTCATTTGACCAAGCAAACAAAGACCTCTAGAGCTGCAGCTCCCCCAGGAATTCCTTGCCAGCCTCCCCAGAGGTGTGACACACCTGATAAACTGCTGGTCTCCACAAAGAAGGGGCTCCTGATGTAGCTGAGTCCCTGAAAGCCTTAAAGAGATGGCCAGAGCTGCTGCCTTGTACAGAGATGTTGCTGAACAGCTGAGTAATAGCATCTTCCAATAGATCAGTTTAATGGCTTCACCGAAAGGAAAGAATAAAACTCACATCTCTCTCCTGCTATGAGAATGCTCACCATGTCTAAGTGGTGTGCCTAATACATTCGCTATTTAGGCAAGCTTTAAAATAAAACCTTATTCACGAGCAGAGCATGCTACCACATTGCTGTCATAGCGTACTTCAAGATTAGGTACCTTTGAGTGACAGGTAATACTTCTTACTCTTTAAAGCACCATGAGTGAGAAGCCACTGGAATAAAGTTTGTCTGACATAAAACTGTAGTCTTTTGGGTTGACTTTCATCATTCCGCAACAGGAGCTTTGACGACAACGAAGGAGCCAGCATCATGCAGCGCAATACAGACTGTGCCATGTAGAATTGGGTGGGAGCAAGAATTTAATTTAAATCTTCCACTTCTTAAATACATCTTTCCATCTGTCTCTGAGTCAACAGCTTTTACAAAGCTCAAGAGGAAACAAAACTGCTTGAAAACATTTTCAAACTTCATATATCAAGCCAATACTTTAAAAAATCTAAGGTTGCCTCTACTCTAAAAGAAGGATTGAGGGTATTCTTTTCTGAACCATGAGGGTACTTCAAAGGTACACTCTTTTCACTCCAATGTGAAAAGGAGACCTAGAGCTCTAGAGATACAAAGCCCCAATGCCCTTAATGTCTTAAAGATTATTTAAGATCAAATCAAAATTAATACCAGATGAGTAGGGGCAAGTAGGCCAGAGAAATTAAAAAAAAAAAAAATTAACATTCTGTTTTATCTGCAGTTATTTTTGGCATTTCATATTGCTACTTCAACTTTTTTACCCTTCAGTCTGCTATGACTAACTAATTCCGAGCTAACTGGTAGTGACTATTGGCAATTTTGCTCACTTGTCAGATAATCACAGCAGTTAATTTTTCCAGATATTTTACTTAACAGTGCTAGGTAAATACATCAACATTTATCTGCAAATACTATTCCCTTGCTGATTATTTCTCCTGCTGATTCATTGCACTAGTATTTGCACCCTGCTTGTTTACTCAAGTCTTGGATCCCACTAGGGCTTATGTTCACAACCTACTGCTCACATGGAGCCAGCCAGTGGGACTATGCACAGGTCGAAAGCTATCTCATGCAAAACATGGCTATGTGCAGTCAAGCTTTGCATTTACAGGGGAAAAAAAAGCTCTTATTTCACAGCATAGAAATAACCATTACAAATCCTTAAGCAACTTGGAAACAGAGAACAAAATAGCACATTTTTCAGTCTTAAGCTTTCCATAAGGAAACAAAAGGAGTAATGTGTAAAACCAACAAATTATCCCTATGGTATGAATAACTTGCAGCAACTGGTATAAGAAAAAAACCCACAGACTAAAATGAATTTACACAGATTACTGACGGAACTTTAAGAACATGAACGCACTCCCAACACAATCTGTTTGTGGTAGTTTGGAATAATCTTGAGGGATGTATTTTAAGAAGCTGAAAAGGTCCCTTTTTACAATCATAGAATCATAGAATGGCCTAGGCTGGAAGAGACCTTAGAGATCATTTTTAATCCAGCCTCCCTGTCACCAGGGACGCCACCTCTTGACTAGATCAGGCAACACATGGGGACCGAAAGAGAATGCTGCTACATAGCTCAACTTGACTGAGAACCCAATTAAAATGTAAAATAATTTGTTGTGAAGTCTACTAAACACCACACAGTAGCCTTGGCTCCACCATATTTATTTATACATGTATACTATATTCAATGTATATTATATTCAAAAAAGCCATATGGAAGAACATTAAGACTCCTAAGTCCAACACTGAATAGTTAGCAAAAAGCCAGAGTTCAAGTTGCCCGTTCCACCTCAGTGCTGCCTGCTCATGTGTACACATTATGACAGCATCTCCCATTACATGGCCACTTGCTCTTTTCCCTAAAGAAACCCTCCTGCAGATATTGCGTATTTTCTCCCTCCCTCATGCATTAAGGTGTGGCACATTCTGTTATTTATTGCATGAAGCCTTGCTGTGCAGGCAGGATTCATTTCCTCAGTGGTGAATGTGGTGTTGCACATCCCCATAGTAACTGCGCACTCCAACCACGTGCATATTTTCACAACATCCGTCTCCATCCTCCGTCACTCTGCTTGGTCCCGGTCCCTTTGGCAGGCTGTTGCCTTCCACAGTTTCACAGTCCAGTTCCTCATGTAATCTTGGTCTTAGCCACACCAAGGTTTCCATCCAAGCCATAACTCAAGGAAAAAAAAAAAAATTTAAAAAGGTGGGGTTTAATCCTGACTTCCTTGAACCCCTTCCGATGCAGCCCCTCTCCAACTCCTGCAGACCCACTCAAGCGCTGAAATCCCAGCCAAGTTTTTACAAACTGAAGGCAGAGAATTGGAAGGAATAATGTAATGTGGCAAATTGTCACAAAAGAAGTGGCAGCAGCTCTGCAGATAGCTTTTATAAAAGAACACAACAGCTTCTAGGGAAAAGGGATTTGAACTGAGAAAAAAAAAAAGTAGCACATGAGGTTAAAAACGTGTCTTGGAATAGAGAGGACTGACTTGCAAAGGCCACTACTTCCAAGGTTAGAGGTGCTTCATTTTGCACCACTTTAAGGGCCAGCTCCCAGCAAAATGTGCCAAGGAAAGAAAGCTAATTTTACAGAAAGTGGGCAATGTTAACAGTCGTAGTGAAAAGTGTGTTTATGTGTACTTTCTAATCCAAAAAAGCAACATATATTACATATACTGAATTAACTCTTCCTATCTTTGCAGATTTAAGGGTTCTTTTGAAAAATAATAACAGCATGAAATTACGCTTGAAGATTGGTTTTTGGGGGTGAGGTTTTTTAAGCTCAAACACAGCATCAGAATTTGTCTCTACAGTAACTGGAGAAAATATTCTTGAAAATTTTATCCCATTAGTACAAATTTGGCCATCAAATCAACACAAATCAATCCTGCATGTTGAGGAACAACCTGCGTTGATGAGCCAGTCTCTCACAAACACAAAAAAACTATTCCCTTTATAAAGGCTGTGTTTCTCTACATCCCTGCCTGCAGGTTCTCCTCAACCTGACAAACACAGCTGCAGTTCATGACATAGCCTGGGTAACCCAGACAAACTGGCCATGGGTGCACGCCTCAGATCAACCATACATCTTCTACAATACCTCTGAGCACAGGTTACAGAGCTCCTAAAAGGAAACCATAGAGCGATGTGGGGAATACTATGCCACTTTAAATCTTTACTACCCTAAAACCTGTTGGTTTGTTCTGTTTCGGTCTCTGAATAAAAGCCTCTCAACCACTAAGTCCTCCCAGCAGTTACTTTAAGCCTTGGAGGCTGAAGAAAGACCTGGCACTGTCTCTGCACCTCAGAGTTCACAATCTGAGCGTGGAGGCTCAGGGCCAAGACTAGTGGCCTTGAATCCAAAAGCTTCATGCTCGAAGGCCTGTCTGGACTCCTTCGGTCACCACTGTCCCTTCGAAGGTCCCGTTCTTAGGGCAGCAGAGCAGCTGAGCACCTTGTAAGCGCCAACACGATCAAGAGCAATGCAGTCTCATCTATGCAGACCAAACAAAACCATGACAGTGTAGAGGTACTGGCAGCCTTCCACTATGCAGTATCAGCTCTGGTAGCAAACCTCTGCTAGACGTGCAAGGAAAAATTAACTTTTTCTTTTATCAAATAATTCAAAGAAAAATCATCCCTGCAATAGCAGTTGCTAAAGATCTCGCAGCAACGAGGAGCACTTACTCCTCACAGGAAACCTCCTAAAGTCAGAGAACAAGGCAGATAAATTTTTCCTACTTTCAACTTTAAAACTCAAGTTAAAAAATTAGCAGCACACTGACAAAAACAATAAATAAATAACAGGCTTGGGGTTATTTCAGCTTTATCAAATCCCAGGGACTTTTTAGAACATTTATTCAGCTGGTCTGGTAAAAGGTAAGATCTACAATATTTTGAAGTATCATCAGATATAAGACTCTCATAAATTACAAATTGAAAGGTCAATGACTCTGCAAGTCTGAATACTAACCAATTAGTAATCAAGGGCAGGAGTCCAACTATTATTAAATCCATCTCCTGATTCTATTAAGTAGGAGATTAAGGACTGTGTAGCTACATGGATAAGTCCTTAGTCCTTTATGCCACTATTATTTATTAAAAATTAACAAATGTTTTGAAAGTAACATCAGCTTAGTGTAGAAACAACCCTGAATTTTGGAGCCTCTGCTTTTTTGCCATAATTACGTGCATTGCTCGTGGTTTTACACTTTCTAAAAAGGACACTCTTCAGGTGAGGGATGAAAATTCTCATTATATTGCCAGCTATCTCCTCAGGTGATGAAGTATTGATCGTAAGAAAAAGAAACTTTGTAATCTCACCACACAGCAGGTACAGATTTCCCAAGGCATGTCTGTAACGGAAACAGAGACAGAAGTTCAGGTCTTCTTGGCTCTGATTCAAGGACTCCACCCATGGAAGCTGGCTCTCTATGCCTGGGTGACAGCACATAACCAGAATTGCCTTCCAATTGGGTATCTGCCTAGATATCACCATTTAGCAATGAGGTGGAAATTTTTTCATCAACACAGAAGTTCCTGCATGTTCTCTGATCCTAGCAGTGATGGTTCAGGTGATGTCAAACGTGCAATTCACATTCCCAGCTCTTTCCTCCTACTTTGAAGGTGTTGCAACACCATCATGCATATTCTTCACATTGAACATGTATCATGGATATTGTCATTTAGACCACATATGAATGAGAATTTGAGGACAGACTCCCTTTGGTCTCTGGGAATCCAGGAGGCCTCATTTGGCCTCCACCTTGAGAGGTGGAAACAGGAAGGCTACTCAGTCTTTACCAATCAGGTAATTTTAATGATGAAAGTCAGTGACACCCAGCATCACAGATCTTGCAGAAGAGTGGGTTGTTGCCTTTTTCAAAATAAAGCCTATAGAGCTTCTTGTTTCCACCTTTAAAGGTGCACCTGTGCCTCACTTTACCCTTATCCTTCCAGATCCATATGAGGCTCCTGACTCCTGCTTACAATGGCAGCTCTTTGGGGCAAAGCCATCATCTGTGTTTGAACAGCATCTTTTTATGCCAGATAACAGTTGCAGTTTTAGCACTTTTTGATGAAGATAACAAATAAATATTCATCCATGCTTCCCCTAGCAAACAAACAAAAAGAACCCAAACCACAAAGGGGAGAAGAATGCTTAGATTTGAATGATTTGACCAAATGTATACCATTTACTTGGCATAACACTAGATTCATAACAATCTTACACTGCAAACATAACATGCTATGCCTAGAGACTGTGCCTTCCACAGAAGGGGCAACTTCAGCTTTGATGCAGATTGGCACAATTACATCAGCATCAGTATGGAGTCATATGCTAAACACAAGTTTTTCTCACATTAAGAAGCTTTTGATCCAGAAACAAAACTGCATTAGAAAGCTAATCACTATGGAGCCATCTTTTCCATTAAGTTACACTCCCTTTCTTAAGTCACTCATTCACCAGCAAAGAAGAGAAAAGCCAGGTACATTAAAAACACCAAGTGTTCCTTTTGTGAAAAAAGTGCCAGAAAAGCCAGGGAGGAATGTAAAGTATTTCTTTGCAACAGAATTCAGATAGGCTGAAAGGACATCCCTGTGCATTTCCTCTCTTTTCTCTGCTGCTTCAAGAAACCACTAGAGAGGTGCAGAAAAGGGGAAAGTCAATTTACACCTAAGGTAATAAGATTTCTTCACTGATTTTTTTTTTTTTAAAAAGAACTATTTTATAGAGAAAGAAGTCAGAGAGATTAGTTTTCAAAACTTGGGCTAATCCCAGCCCTGCAATGAGATGCTCAGGTATTCAATGTCTCATTTTAGGCAACTCTGAAATATCTCTGATATGGAACACAGTCAGGTTTGTCTTTTGATGCCAGATGTTCTTTGATGAGGCAGCTGGCTTGGGAAAATTCTTGGGGAAATTCTTGAAAATCATTATTATCTGCTGTGTTTCCGCCATTAATGGCAATATGCAAGAAAAATAAAGTGAACTGAGTATCTGGGAGCCCAGCAAAGGACATGTTTGCAGTTTGACTTTCCGCAGGTGCAACTGATGTCAAGAGGAGGTCAGACAATGGTGAGAAAGATGAGAAAAAGGTCATTTTTCTTTACTATTTCTGCATAGCCTGAAGAATACAGGTCACAAAGAGATATACATTTTCCCAGGTCTGTGATTCCATGAGAAGTTCTCTTCACCTAAACACTGAGCAGTGATGCTTCTGTGCCCCAGCTCACTGGCACCTCAGCTGTGCTTAAAGACTGTGCCAGGCCACATCAGTCCTGTCTTCTAATAAAAATTGATACTCTTATATGCTCCTCTTCTACATTTTTTTAAGCCAGATCATTATCCCAGTGCAGATTATATTATGGCCTTATCAATAATCACAGAATTACAGCATCGCAGAATGTTAGGAGTTGGAAAAGACCTCGAAAGATCTAGTTCAACCCCCCTGCCAGAGCAGGATCACCTGCAGTAGGTCACACAGGAACGCGTCCAGGCGGGTTTTGAAAGTCTCCAGAGAAGGAGACTCCACAACCTCCCTGGGCAGCCTGTGCCAGGGCTCTGTCACCCTCACAGTAAAGAAGTTTTTCCTAATGTTTTTGTGGAAGCTCCTATGCTCCAGCTTGCACCCGTTGCTCCTTGTCCTGTTATCAGACATCACTGAGAAGAGCCTGGCTCCATCCTCCTGACACTCACCCTTTACATGTTTATAAACATTAATAAGGTCACCCCTCAGGCTCCTGCAAGCTAAGGAGACCCAGCTCCCTCAGCCTTTCCTCATAAGGGAGATGTTCCACTCCCTTCATCATCTTTGTGGCTCTGCGCTGGACTCTCTCAAGCAGTTCCCTGCCTCCCTTGAGCTGAGAGGCCCAGAACTGGAATTCCCGATGTGGCCTCACCAGGGCAGAGTAGAGGGGCAGGAGGACCTCTCTTGACCTACTAGCCACTCCCCTTCTAATACACCCCATTGGCCTTCTTGGCCACGAGGGCACATTGCTGGCTCATGGTCATCCTGCTGTCCACCAGGACCCCCAGATCCCTTTCCCCTACGCTGCTCTCCAGCAGGTCAGTCCCCAGCCTGTATTGGTACATGGGGTTGTTCTTTCCCAGGTGCAAGACTCTACACTTGCCCTTGTATTTCATAAAATTTCTCCCCGCCCAGCCCTCTCCAGCCTGTCTAGATCTCTTACTGCAGCTCTTATTGCACCATGTAATTAAAAGTAGGTGGTGAGTTCTGGGCAGGCATGTCAGCTGAGCACCACAGCAGTAAAAGTAACAGTGTCTCAGTGCTCTGCAGTGCTCCTTGGACCTGCTTAATTTACTGTATCGATGTAAACAACGTAGCCTAGAGACAGCTATGTTTAATATATACCATTAATAATTGTAGGTACTTCCAAGTTTTAGCCACATGATCTAATTTGTGCTTCTACCAGTATTGAAACTTTTGGCTTAAAGCAGTAAATAGAAACAGTTGAGGAGAGAACCGAACACCTATCTAAAACTTTACTAGCACCAACTACCAAGACTTATCTAAGCACACAAGTGCACGCAGGCTTATATGCACATTCATATACACACAGACGTATGTATGTGTGAACAACACAATGCTCTACTAAAGTACACAGCAATAGAAGTATCAGTTATGCTCAGAATGGCTGCTATTGAGGATGACTGCAGTCACCAAATATACAACACAAAACCACTGCTCTACTGAGTTGTACGTTTAAGGAAGAAAGGGAAAAAGAAAAAAAAAAAAGATACCAGCTGGTTTTCATAACTTTCTGGGATTTACTAGAATAATTAGGGAAAGGGACAAACCAGGAAAATTATTAATCTTTTCTAATTAATTCAGAAGAATCCCAAGACTTATGTGACAAGTTAATCAGGCAAAACATACATGCACCCCCAGGCTTTGCTAGAATACTTCAATGACCACTTGTATTACCCCTTCAGCTGTCATTTGTGTGTCTTCTAAGCAGAAATATACAACATTTCTCAAGGTTTATGGCTTGTACAATGTAAACAGCTAACCTTGCTGGGATAACAATTATAAATTTGAACCTGTTTGTTACCCAAAACACATATGTTCCAGGTCCGCCCCATCTATTTGGCTACAAGAAGGATGCCAGACAGCTCAGTCACACAATGGAAGCATTAACAAGAAGCCCAGATAGTATTGGTTGATGCCTCCCATGTCTGAACAAGGTATCAGTCAAAATTACAACTCCACCACATTACACAAGCACAGGGCATTTCCACGAGTGTCCATGGCAGTCCTGGGTGGAGTATTATGATCACCCTGCAAAAAGTCCCAAGACACAAGCAGCTTAAGTGGGTCGTACAAAGACGCACGGAAGCATTTGTACCTCTTTCAGCTCAGAGCCAGAGATGCCATTCTGCCAATTTTTGCTGAAAACACCCATCCGCAACACTCAGTTCCAAATAATCTTAAAGATATTATCATCTGAATTTCTTGGTAAATAGGTGTCAATTAGACTAGTAAGGTCCTATAAGCAGGAAAACAAAAAAAAATCCAAAGAAACAAACAAAAACTGCACCAATATGCAGCAATTCACCGATTTTCATTGCCCAGCACTTCCACCAGGCTGGGAGAGGGAAGAACAGAGAAACAACCACAAAGATCAGAATTACCACCAGCTACTTATACCATCCTCCTTTAATGCAACATCATACTGAATGTTTCACAGAGAGCTGGCTAATGAGGTCAGTGCCTGTGCAAGGATCTGGATTCAAATTTTCTCAAAATTGAGCCAGTTTGAGTGATCATGATCAGAACACCTTTTACTGGAGAACAATTCACTTCTTTATCATCATAGAATCACAGAATGGCCTAAGCT
>NW_009696454.1:6330-6553 GCF_000703405.1 Apaloderma vittatum | reverse complement strand
TGCTTCGACTCCTCGACCTGCTCCTGCTCGAGCTGTAGTCGTCTTCGGACGAGGAGTACTTGTGCCGCTTCGACCGGTGATTGGAGCTGTTGTAGTCGGAGTCGTCCTCCGAGTCGTGGGAGCGCTTCGAGTGGCACCGCGACCGGTCGCTGTAATCGCTGTAGCTGTCGTCCGAGTAGCTCCTGCGGCGGCCGGGGAGGCGGGGGGGTGCGGGGCACGGCGC
>NW_009696454.1:5238-6262 GCF_000703405.1 Apaloderma vittatum | reverse complement strand
GAGCGGTCGCTGCCGGAGTCGTAGTCGTCGCTGTACTGCGACGGGGATTTCTGCCGGCAGTGCTTCCTGTGCGAGCCCTCGTCACTGTCATAGTCGCCGCTGCTCTGCCGGCTCCTGTGGCCGGGCCGGCCCAGGGAAGGGGCCAAACACCGTCTCCTCACGACGCAAAGCGGCTGCGGGTCAGCCTTGTGTTTTTTGGTGCCGTGCTCTGGGCAGGAGTTGCCCCCGTCCTCTTTTTTACCGCTGCTTCCCTCCTCAGCAGACAGAGACTTCCTCTGGGACTCCTGCGAGCACCGCTTCTTCTTCTGGCAACGGCCGCAATCTTCCAACCTTCCGACAGCTCCGTTTTTAGCGCTCGTTCTGATTCAGTAGAGAGACAGGATTTGCCTTTTTTGTGCCGGTGTCTTTTCCGTTTCTTGGGCTTCTCGTCCCCCGGGTCAGTTTTTCGGGCCTTCTCATCAGCTTCCTCCTTGTGTTTCCGTTTGTGTTTGCCGGACTTTTTGTGCTTCTTTTTCTTTTTGTGTTTATGGGACCTTCCAGATTTACTCTTACCGGTTACGCTTTTGCTACCGTCCTCGCCCTCTCCCTTACCAAGAACATTCACCAGGTGCTTGTTCGGGGAGCCGCAGGCGGAGAGAGATTTGTTCTCCGTTTTTAGAGCAGAACTGTTCGCCGCGCTTTCCGCCTCCTTGGGTTTGCTCACCTCGCTGGACTCCGCGTTCTGAAGGTTTTCTTTACAAAGACCCCCCGGATCCTTCGACTTCTCTCCCCCTTTACCTTTAGCATCTTTGTTGCGAGAGAGCTTGAAGTCGAAATACAGGGGGTTACAGCTGTACGAGACAGACGGTTCTGCTTTGGTGAATATGAGAAGCTCTGAAGGCCACTGGAGAGTCGTGCTCTCGTCTTTACTCAGAACGGGAAAAAAAGGTCCTGTGGGATGCTTTGGTCCTTCCGCGACATCTTTACAGCCCGAGCCAGGCTGAGCGACCTCTTTAGCAGCGTCTGGCTCGGGGACTTCGCTCTC
>NW_009696454.1:4872-5158 GCF_000703405.1 Apaloderma vittatum | reverse complement strand
GACTCGGCTCCTTCTGCTGCGCCATTCTCTCGGCAGCCTTCTCGGCGTGTTTGCCAGGCTTGGGTTTTGGAGAACTACCCTTTTTAGCTTCTTGCGCGTTTTTTTTGTTCGCGTTCTCAGCTTCCATTTGTTCGGTAGACTTCATGAAAAGCAGGAATTGAAAATTAGGCTTTACTTTACAGTGGGCTGGGGGAATATAGTGGTAGTATTCTGGCTCGACCGCCATCGGTCCATCTTCTCGCTTCATCTTTTTTAGTTTAGATAACGTTGTGGCTAAAGACCCCCC
>NW_009696454.1:3430-4759 GCF_000703405.1 Apaloderma vittatum | reverse complement strand
TCGCTCCGTCTGCAGAACTCGCTTCTTCCACGTGGTCCTTGAAAACAGAAGCTATGGTCTCGAGCTTTACCGGCGTCTTCTTAGCGAAGGAAAAAGACACGCCGATCTTCTGCAGCGGAGTTCCCAGCGTGCTCTTGATGCCGAAGCTGATGGCCTGCGCTGTCTGGACGGGCGTTTGGCTCGGCGTAACGGCACCACCAACCTGCCCGGCGTTTAGGAAACCTCTGTCCAGCGGCATCTCCGTCGCCTGGCCAGAAGCCATCTGGGTGAAAGAGCTGCTGTTGGCTGCAGAATCGTCGTCATCTCCACCTTCCTCGTCCACAGCCACCGTGGTGGTTCTGAACATGGGGCCGCTTCCAGGAGCGCTGCGGGAAGAAGTGAAAAAAACCAGAGAGAACTGCTGACTGCTGTTCGTACACGTCTCATCTATAACGACTTTTTGCACATTCCGAGTAGTCTTGGATCCAGACACACGCACTCAAACGGCATTATGCATTAATTAAGATTAAATAACGGAAGAAAACATATTGCTGGATGCTCTGCACTACTGATTTAGTGCAGTCACTCCTACTACGAGGCCAAACTGAAGCAGGAAGTTTTAACCTCAAAACTTGTGCAGGATTACTCCGCTCTGGTGAGACCTCACCTGGAGGACTGCATCCCGCTGTGCAGGCCTCAGCACAAGGAGGATGTGGCCTTGTTGGAGCGGGTCCAGAGGAGGCCACAAAAATGATCAAAGGGTTGGAGCACCTCTCCTACGAGGACAGGCTGAGAGAGTTGGGGCTGTTCAGTCTGGAGAAGAGAAGGCTCCAAGGAGACCTTAGAGCGGGCTCCCACTGTCAGAAGGGGCTACAGGGAAGGTGGGGAGGGGCTGTTCACATGGCAATGGTTTTAAACTGGAGCAGGGTAGATTTAGACTGCATGTTAGAAAAAAGATTTTTTACAATTAGGGTTCCTACGAGGACAGGCTGAGAGAGTTGGGGCTGTTCAGTCTGGAGAAGAGAAGGCTCCAAGGAGACCTTAGAGCGGGCTCCCACTGTCAGAAGGGGCTACAGGGAAGGTGGGGAGGGGCTGTTCACATGGCAATGGTTTTAAACTGGAGCAGGGTAGATTTAGACTGCATGTTAGAAAAAAGATTTTTTACAATTAGGGTTGCCCAGTGAGGTGGTGGAGGCCCCATCCCTGGAGACATTCAAGGTCAGGCTTGATGGGGCTTTGAATCAACCTGATCTAGTTAAAGATGTCCCTGGTGGGCAGCAGGATGGCCATGAGCCAGCAGTGTGCCCTCAGGGCCAAGGAGGCCAACGGCTTTCCGGGGGGGGGTAGGAA